>NW_009931395.1:0-48906 GCF_000696875.1 Nestor notabilis | reverse complement strand
GTGAGTCCCGGGGCGTGGAGGCTGGTGGCCAGCTAGGTCCTCCTGAGCTGCATTACTTCCAAGCATATCTACAAGTACTGTACCTAATACTACTCCTGCCACTCCCAGTGTTATTTCTTGCCACAGTTGTTGTGACAGAGATGCCAGCTGTTAAGGTAATACCTTTGTTATGGTGAAATAGTTTTATGATTTTGGGAGTGTGATGTGTATGTTGGAGGATTTGATACAAAAACATTGGAAAATCTGTTCCTATGGCCAGACTACTTGGGGCTGCAGCTGAATGTCATCTTAGTTTTTGCCAAGTTTGTGTGCTACTAGCTAATATTAGGGTTGTATTTTCAGGCATTGGTATAAACACAGTCTTAATAGACAAGTAAGTAGGTTGGCCACTTACTTTTTAAAGTAGCTTGGTGGAAATGGGTCAGGCCTAGGTAGAACCATGCCTGCAGTCATTGTTAATGTTGAAAGAAACTTGGATCAAGATTTATACTTTGTACTTCCTTTTTTATTAGAACTTCAATCAGTTCAAGTATTTTAAATATTTTTTTTTTTTTTGTTTAATTTGAATGAATGCAAAGTAGAAAGCTTGGCTTGATTTCTTCATGATATACCACTGGAACTTTTAACATTTGTGTGTGGAACGTGTATATTTTGTTTGAAAGATAAGAAAAAAAGGTATAGCATATTGATTGAGATATAGCCTATATGTGAGTGAAGAATAACTATGTTACTTACAAATACTTTTGAAGCACATGTACTGGAGTTCTGGTAATATGGTTCTTAGCATAGCATTTTAATAGAGCACTTTATGGTGTGTGTTTAAGGATAAAGTATACCTAGGGTACAGTCAGTGACAGTAATGGAGTTTCAGTTCATTTAACAGTGTATCACATGCCCGGGTAACAAAATAAGGTCTTAAATTTGCACCAGGCTCATGCAAATCTTCCATTGCATTGACATTATTATTTGAAATACAGTTCTTAACATAAAAGTAAAGTACAAAGTGCAGATAGATACGGTCTGTGTCTTAGTCCATAATCTTTGTTCACATAAATGTAGTTTATGCATTCAGCCTAATAAAACTGAACCTTTGCAATTAGGTAATTGTTTTAGCAACAAGTTTATTTGAATAGAGTGGATGGTTTTCAGCTTAAAGTACTTCAAGTATAGTGGTACACTATGAAACCATTACAACGCATGATAGTCAACAGGATAAGTGTGAAATAACATTTATGGTTTTAAGAACGGCCGTCTTTTCTTAGTATAACTATGAAATTCTGTCTGATGTGGCTGGTGCTGTCACCTACTCTCTCTGTGTAGGTTGCTGGTTGGTTAGGGGTTTTTGTGTCTTTCTAATGGCAACAAAAACATTCATATCCTTTTCCCCTTCTCCCTTCCTCTGCAACCTGTTGGTATCCAGTGCAGGATGCATTTCCTGTCTGTTTTCATGCTCTGTTTGAAAATCGGTGGGTTAGTGCTCTTTGTCTCATTTTCCCCTCCCTGGCAGTGCAGGGTCCCTCCTGCTTCCCTTGGCAGAGCCTTTTGTCTGCTCCCAGCCTGGACAAGTATAAAATTTGCTGCTCACAGCAGGGGCTTCTTCATATGTGGTGTTCCTCCCCCTCTTCACCCATTGCTGCATTCCATTCCATGTCTCCCAAGTCAAGGACCACTGTGCTGCCTAAAACCCTCTTATCAGGACTTCCTCGTCCTTCCCACTCCTTCATGTGTCCTTGAGTACATTGGGCAGGCAATGTACTCAACTTGCAGCAGGAAGGGTCAGGATGTAATTGGTAAAAGTTCATGGTATCTTTCCCTCACAGACTGCTTATGAGCTGTGGGGGATTTTTGGTGTGATAAAGAGATGGAGTTTTCTTTCTCATGTGAGATGAGTGAGGATCTTTCTAGTTTCCTTTCTTCTTTTCTGGTTTGTTCTCCAAGTTGGAGGTGAGCTGAACTGTTTTTGTTTCAGATCATGGTATGTGCAAGTCTGGTGCAGTGATTTTTGAGATGCATCACTGGTATTTTGGAGAGTGCTGGGGAGCACAATGCTGTTGGTGCGTATATATCAAATAAATAAGTAAAGCACCAGTGATGTTGCATTGATTCCTTGGGACATTTTGCTGGTTAAGGTTGCAACAGCTAATAGGCAAAGGGGAGTGCCCTTCACACTGAACAGTGAAAAATGAAATCTGAGGGGCGTGGTTTAATGTGAACTGCATTTCTAATATAGGACAAGATGATCTCCAGAGGTCCCTTCCAACCCTAACAATTCTGCCATTCTGTGACCTTTGCCCATTTGTGGAGTATGTGTGGGAATATTGCCATGTCTTCTTGTGGTTTAGCTTTTTTTATCAAGTTTCTTATGGTACTGAGGCCGTGCTTGGACATCAAGAAGAAGTATTGTTTGAAGGTGGCAAATGCAGTTGCTTTCCTTCTTGCTGCCTGGCACAAAAATCCAGGGTGATCTGGGGAGAAGGATATACAGAGTACAGCAGCAGGCTTAAAGGTCTTCATCAGGTGTGCCTTGAGTACAGTTCTGGAGGCTGTCAACACTTTGGGGTTTTTTTTTTTTGTTACTGGTTGGTTTTTGGCAACACCACTTTTGTGGGTTGGGGGGGACGTTTTTAACTGTTAATTTTTTTTCTCTCCCTCTGATATTCTCCTGCAGGTTCTTTGCCAGAAGGGTTTATAGAGTCATGAGGAGGTTGTGCCTGTCAAGGGGGGATGTCAGCCCCGCCTTCCAAGGACTGGAGGACTGAAAAGGGGGAAGGACCAGAATTATTTGATACAGGCTGCTTTTAGCTACTGACACAATCTGCTGTACCCTAGTGGTGGTGGAAGAACAGGAGAGTCTCTGCTGCTTGGTTCTGTGGTACCACCACAGTGGGATCACCATGAATGTGACAAGTTTATTCTCCTTCACCAGCCCAGCAGTGAAGAGGCTGTTGGGATGGAAGCAGGGGGATGAAGAAGAAAAATGGGCAGAAAAGGCTGTCGATGCGTTAGTGAAAAAGCTGAAGAAGAAAAAAGGTGCTATGGAGGAACTGGAAAAAGCATTAAGCTGTCCTGGTCAGCCCAGCAACTGTGTCACAATTCCTCGTTCCTTGGACGGTAGGCTTCAGGTTTCGCACCGGAAAGGACTACCACATGTAATTTACTGTAGAGTGTGGCGCTGGCCGGACCTGCAGAGCCATCATGAACTGAAACCACTGGAATGCTGTGAGTTTCCCTTTGGTTCAAAACAGAAGGAGGTTTGCATCAATCCCTACCACTACAAGAGGGTAGAGAGTCCTGGTAAGTTCTTCCTTGTTTGTACCTTTACACCTTATCTGAACAATGCGAAGTATGGCAATTAATCCTGTGACTCACCAGCTTAAATAAGCAAAAGTGGCTGTTTGCACATGTCAGATTCTTCCTCTGCAGTTTATCTGAATGTAAGTGTTAATTAGCAGTTCTCTCTTTCACATGGCAAATGCTTCACTTGTGTAAATGTTTTATCACTGTAGAGAGCCATAGTCTTAATATATGCCTCAGGCTGCTGGGCTTGGTATAATCTGGTTTTGTTGGTGACCACTATCCCTCAATTAGTTTGGTTTTTACGGTGCAGACCAATCTATACAAAACACTGCAAGCTAACATAAAGGATTATTGCAGTCTATGCATGAAAACCATACTGACATACTGCAGTAGCGGTATTATTATTTCCGAATTACTGTTATCTTCTGTCACTTCTGTTTCTTCAGACCCCCAAAGAAAATATTGTCTTTAGGATCTCCCAGTTTTGTCCTTTTGAAAAGACTGTAATTTTAGACAGCAGAATATAATCGCATCAGTTTAAAGCTTTGATAGCAGTGTTTCATTGTATGTGAAGTTTTACCATCAGCCTTTCTATAAGTGCAGTTTGCTTACCCGCTACCCACTTCAAGTTGTAACCCATTCTTGCTGTCTCCTCTTGAAAAGCCAAATCTCTTTTTGTTAAATCTGTGCTTAACTTATGCAAGTTTATTATCAGGGAATACTCCCAGGGGCTAAGATGAAATGTGCTTGGGCACATCTACACTAGTTTCCAGCTACTTGTGAGGTTGTACAGGGACATCTGCAGAAATGCACTGCAGGCATGGGTGGACTTCTGTGGTTTAAATATGGGAAGTCCATCTGTGTTAGGCATTCCATAAACTGCAAAGCTGCCTCTCCAGAGTGACATGGACACTTTAAGAACTACAGTGAAAATCAGATAGTTGCAAGGTTGTTTTTCTGGGGATGGAAATTGCATTTGTCTTGGATCTGCAACACATAATGTATATCGAGATGTTAAATATTTCCCTTTGGTGTGTTAGTATTAACTTGGAAAGCATGTGAATGGCAGAGGTAATACCCATAATATATGTAGTTATGCAGCAGAAGCTTGGAAAAATGAACTCTGCACTGGAAAAACAGTTCTTAAAAAATATAAAATTAAAAAAAATAGGTTGAAATTCTTAACAATTCCATGTTAGGCAGAAGTGGGATAACTATTCCTGGAGAGTAGTTATGTCCTTGTACTGCTAGCTGTTTGCATATCTCTCTGCTAGTTGTTTACATTCAGTGTTCCAAAATATTGAAAATTGAGATTCCTGAAAGATGTCTATTTCTGTCAGATTGAGCAACAGTTGGATTCTCTTATTGTAATGTCAAATGACATGGTCTAGCTCATTTTGCTTTAGTCTTGAAAACAATTACTCAGTTTCAGAACATTCTCATTTGGGCCATCTATACCATATTTAAAAATAGGTATTTGTAAACCTATTGTCACTATGTAAAATAGAATAACATTTTGAAAAGATGTCTGAAGTGTACATTTTAGCTGAGTGCTGCTAAGTAGCTTAAGTGGTTAGAAAGCTGGGGTTTGCATGTTAAGTCATCTTACGAATTTTGTGTTTGGGAAATGAAGCAAAAAGGTATTAACTGTAAGCTTGAATTCTGGGTTGCTCTTAATTGGTTTTGGATGAGATAAAAATCTCTACATTTATGTAGCTACAGAATTTTTGTTGGGGAAAAAAAAAATCCAAACCAGTAACTTAAGTTGGAGATGGTAGAAATAAAATGCTTTCTATTTTGTCCAGAGAATACCCTTCTTCAGGAGAAACTAGATGTGTTGCCTAATGGGCAGCTGGGCAGTTTTCCTGTAAGCATTAGGGCTATAGTCAGTTTGATGGAGCTGACACGAGTATTCAGTCTTTCACAATGTCAATGTGTTGCTCTAAAGACTTAAAATATCCTGGAGGTAGCTGCTGACCAGGTGCTACTGTAAACTTCTGCTGAGGTGCCCTGTTAAATCTGGGTCTGGAGGTACAGTGTTATATACATGATGAAGTTACGTCTTGAACTTTAAACAGCTTGGATGAGTGAGAGTGGGGTCGAAGCCCACTGTGGTTTTACTGAGGTCTCTGGCTGGCTGCGTAAAGGAAGAGGGGCATATATCTAGTCATCCACAGGCCTGCTGTTGGTTGGAGGGATACCGCATGGGGATGGTGGGAAAGCACAGCTTTTGGAAACAGGTGGTAGCTGAACTCCTGTTTGGCTTGGAGCGCTGTGCTTCATACCTTATGACTTTTATTTCCTGTCCCTTCCTTGTCCTTGCTGTCCTCCAAGCGTCATCTTTATCTTCATTTCCTGACAGTCACTCCCAAATTCTGCTAACCATTTTTTCCCATTTTTGCCAGGACATTAAAGCACCATTATTGCTGCATAAGTGCTTATGCTTTGAGATTAATGGGTAGTGGGAATTCATGCATGAGTCACTGTTTCCAGCAGCCTGCGAGCACGAGCAGATATCGTTTGTGTTTCCAAGCCATCATCACAGCAAGGAGGGTTTAAAATGTACTTTCTCCTGACAAAACATAATTGGAAGCTCAGATTGCATATGATGCACATTTTGTGTGCAAGGTACATCGTGAAATTCTGGCTTGATAGTGTAGTCTGTATTTAAAACTCCTTTGTGCAGATCCAGTTACTGGAGAACCGAAGCATACATTGCACACATGGGATAGCATCTATACGTTAACTCTTCTCCTGGTTGTGTGTGGTTTGTTTCAGTGTTGTGTAAGTTTTGAGGAACAGATTAGCAGTAAATTGTCAAATACATAAGACCAGATAATGCTGTGTGTTGGGAAGTTAGTGCTGTGGATGTATCACTTTTTCTCATGGTGCCAGAGGGATGCATGGATTTTATACATTATACCTTATTTCATCCTTGCTGTTTAACTTGAAGGTAAGCTTGGAAAACATGAGAATTGGCACGCTGTGGTGTCTGCAAGCTACGAATCTACACCTGAACACAAACAAGAGATTTTTCTATTGGTCAGGGTAGATAGAAACCGGTTGTAAACAGTTGAAGGAGGCGGAAAAGTATCAGCAGTCTCAGATAGGGAGCCTCCCAGGTGTCCCTGAGCTCAGGCTGTGCTGCTGCCTCTGTGCAAAGAAGAGGACATGGCATCTGGCAGGGTATGACGTGGTGGGTACCATAAGAATGCCTGACCTGACCTAGAGGCTCTGCACAGGCATGGGTGCCTACCTGATCCTGCAGGTCAAGAAAACTGAACAGACAGAAAACTATGTTTTGGCACAGTTAGCTTTGCAGGCTTGGTGCCCTTGGCTCACTTGCTGTGGAGTCAGATGGGGGCAAGGCAACATGGGGGCAGGGGGTGAAGGTGAGGAAGGGTGGCCTTCCTGTCATGGTCAGCCTGGTATCAGCAAGCTGCCCCCCAGGCGATGGAGACCTGACCCATGGCTGGGTGCATAAACAGCTCCTGCTCGCTGTGTTGTGCCAGCACAGCTGTTTGTGTGGCCTTGTGCTGAACCAGATCACAGTCACTTTTTCCCTCCCCTGCTGTGTTATCTTCCAGGCTGATCAGAGCAACGCAGGGGCTTGCTGTGTAACTGCAGGAACATCTGTACTAACACAGCCCTGCGGATGACACGTGGGGAGGAGTGGAGGTGGTGGGAAATGTAAGGAGAAAGTAGAGGCTTTGTTGCTGGGGATGGGAATGCAACCTTGTACTCGACTGTCGGGAGGAAATATCTCCTTGAGATGTATTAGAGTAGCTCACTGGTGCTGTTTCATATGTCTGTTGTGTGCAAAATTATTTCTGGTGCAGGATAGTTAATGGCTGTCAAATTTCTCCCTTGGCAAAGCAAAGCTTTTAATTAAGGAGGGCAGGGTCTAAATTTGATGCCTTTTAAGAACTGGCACGCTCAGCTGAACTGTTGTGCTCACTTGGCTGAATCTGCTTTTTTTCCTCAGAGTTTTTTATTTTTGTTTTGAGATATCTGGAATTCAGGTTCATACCTGGCTTGGGACTATCTTTAAGTATGATCAAGACGTGACAAATACTTAGGTGTAGAGTATAGGTAGGGAGTGTGAGAAAAAAGTGAACGCTATGTTCTGCATCTCTCTGAAAATGCCCCAAATGATCTCTCAGGTTTTGCTCCTGAATGTGTGAAATGACATTTGGAAGTTCTTCCTGAGATACATCCTTCCCTTCTTTTATTCCTTTGGTTTCTGTGGAGACACAGCCTCTGTCACTTGCCTCTGTCCTCAATTATATCAATAAGGTCAGGTGAAAGATGTCATGCAGAATTTAGGGGTGGGAGGGGTATGGGATTCTTCTTTTAAATCTGTATCCTGTTTGCTCTATCAGCAAAACAAAAGGAATGGGATAGGGAGCAGTGAGGATGAAAAGATGCTTAAATTGACACTGCTATTAAAAAAGTAATAATAAATCAGACCTATAATGGGACTTTAGGGGAGGTAGTTCAGTTCTTTTACCTTAGCTAAAGGGAAGGAAGGAAGATAAAGAAACTTGAGTATCTCATTTTATTAAAGTCCTAGTGAACACTAGCTCTTGGTTCCATCTGATGCAGAATTGTGTTAGTTTGCCTTTACTAAGCATCCTTGCTCATCAGCCTGCTAGGAGACTAAAAAGGATTGGAGTTTATAATATGTTACAAAGGAGGCAAAAGAGGAATTAACTTCACTTCTATGCTTAATGTGTGGAAGTGGTTGAAGGTGTGTAATGTTTATGTAAATGGCTTCCTGCTGCCCCACAGCTGAATGATGTCTCCTCAGAGTGTCCAGAATCTGCTGATATCTCCTCAGGGGTCAGGCTTGGGAGAAACTGTTTTCATTGATCTGAGTAAGCGTACACCTGCCTTGGGAATGCAGTTGTTAACTTTTCAATATTCATTTCTGGAGGTGTCTCTGATGGTCCCCTGTGTCTGAGGCATGCAGTGCTGGGGGTAGTAAAACCAGTCAGTCTAGAAGCAGCCAGTCCGTCCTCTGAAATATTCTGGTTCCATGGATCAGCCTGTCAGCACAGCCACTTGGAGGTAGAAGATAACTACACTGGTTCAGGTGGTTTTGCAATTATTGATAAAGTATAGATAAATAAGGTTGGATGATTCTCCTCTGTTAAACATCTCTTCTTTGGAGAGGCTGGGTGCAGTCTGCTCTGCATCACAGGGCTTTATGAAGCTGATGGTGCCTGTGTTCCACCCCAATCAGGGAATGAGCAACAGTTGCCATTTCACGACACAGACAAATATAGTTGAATTTTCAGTTCTGCCTAAAGATCATGATATTTCTTTCCATTATAACCATTAATTCAAAGTGGACGTGTGCTTCAGCAAGCTTCGTGTTGGCAAGAAATGTTTTACCTAAATGTACAGCTGGTTTTTGCCACAAGAAGAGGCCAGGTCCCCAGGCTCTGAGGGAGTGGTAGGTGTGTCATGCTGTTTTTGCTCCCGGTGCGGACTACTCGCCTGTGACTTTAACCTGATTGTTTTCATATTCGTCTTTGATCCCCTCTGCTGTTTGCTCTAAGCAAGACTCCATGAGGCTGCACACCTACTGCAGGCACCAGGGGTGCAGAAAGAAACTTGAAATGGTGGAAATCCTGGGTAAGGCAGGTTTAGACTCATGTGGTCCTGGAAGTAAATGCTCCTTGAATGCTCTACTCTACAGTGCTGCAGCTGTGGTCCTCAGAGAAAGAAAAATAAGGCATGTTTAAAGGAGCTTTTTAATGCTATTTGAAATAAACGAATTTCTGGTTGTGTATATTGGTCTGATCATGCTTGTGTATATTGGTCTGATCATGCTTGTGAGTTCTCTTTTTTTCAGTACTTTACAGAAAAATGGAATGAGTCGGTCTCATCCCCCTGTACTCAGCTGTCCTAGGATCACTACATATAAAATTGATGTTCCCAAACTATTTGTCTACTTGGATTGAGAAATGAGAAAAGGATCTTTAAAAACCTGTCATGGCATACTCCCCCTGTGCTTCAAACCTGACTCAGCCTGTTGCAGCAGGTCACCTCTCAGATCGCTCACACTGCTTTCGGCAAACAGCAGGGTTCAAATGTGGCTCCTGGGACTGTCAGGTAGAGTCTGTCCAGATCAAATTTGCAGCCAGGAGAGAAAAGTTGGGAGTAAGCAGCAAGTCCCTTTGGGACTGCGAGCTTGCCTGGCTGGGCTCTTTGGGATCCTGGCAGTTGCTTGGTGTCTCCTACCACCCAGCACCTGGGAGAACACGGCTCGACATGAGAGCCTCCATGCCACTTTCAGCAAGATGGAAGAACTCTGATGGCCCATGCCGGAGGGAGCCCAGTGGAGCAGCTCTTGTCAAGATTCCCACAGCACCAGGCCTTGTGGAGGATAATGCTGTCAGTGCCAGGTGCCGGGGAGAGGCCAGGGGACCAAAAGCAAAAAGCAGAATGCTCTGGGGGATGTAAGGGAGGGGCATCCCTTTGGAGTTAATATGTAGAACCCAGTTAGAAAAATCCTGTTGCCTCATGATTTCCACAGCAGGATTTCTGCACCTCTGCAGGCTGTGCATGAGTTTTGCTGTATTGCTGTGTGAGGCTGCAGCTGGGCGTAACTTTATAAATAGCATGCTACAACAGGTGGGCACAATTATAGGATGGTTCCCCAAAATAGCAAGCAACTGTCAGTGTGCTTGGCAAGGAGCGTAAAACTTCCTTCTCTTCAGTTTTGCAGGATTCAGTTCTAAAATTCCCCACCAGAACTAGGGGTGGTGACCTGGGGAACAGGAGTTGAAATCAGGAGGCAGAAAGGAGGCAATAGTCTTAACAGTGGGGTTTTCTTGTCTTACCTCACCACATGTCAGTAAAATGAGCTGCAATAAAGGGATAAAAGTTGTCAAGAAGGATATGTTTGTGTCCTTTTTTGTTTTTTTTTTTTCTCGCTTTAGAATTAACCAGATTCAGATGTTTCTTCTGACTAAAAGACCAGACTTCCAAGTTTTAACCTACTCAGTAGGATAGTGATCGTGGCTTTCATACAGGTAATTTGAACCCTGGTCTGTATAAATGTCCAGGTTAATATACACTATCACACTGTAACTTCCTCCTGTATCAGGACTGCTTCTCCCGCAAATCTGCTTACAAGAACTCCTTTGCTAATGTGCATACAATTAGTACTAAATTCTGAAATTTGCCTTCACAAATGTCAGTTTAATCAAAATATTAGCGTATCAGAACATCCGCAAATAAAATCTAATGTTAGCTGAATATTGTAATGCAGGAAATGTACTAATATTACTTGCTAAATGCATTTAGACCAGATGTCTGATGTAAAGTCAATTTGGTACAGCAACAACTGTTTTGTCCTTTTTTTTTTTTTTTTTAAGAACAGTCTTTAGTTGTAACCATGTAAAATGACGAATCAAGCCATGGGGTCTACTGAAACTGTAGAATAAAATTGAGAGTTGAGAAAACAAGAGAGCTTTCGGCTTTCTCCTGGAATAGAAAATGTGGCATGTTCGTTATCCAGAACAGGCTGCTGAATAGCTGTTACTGAGCCTTTTCACTGGCAATTACTAGAACATAGGTTTGGAGCAAAAGTCCAAAAGGCTGGCATTTCTGCTTTTGAGAGAACAGTAAAGCAAAGCCTTGCTACCGCAGCCAGTAGCACAGCCTTGCTTAAACCAGGTGGTATTGGAACAACATAAAGTAGTTAGATCCTCAGAGACTACTTTTGCCACAACACTATTAATTTATTTTTTTAACCAAGAGTAAACTCTATCCTAAGTGTAGATATGTAAATATCTTTGTATGTGAGAACTTGTCCTCTGGTCAAAGAATATTTAATTTTGCCAGCTCTTGTTTTAGGCAGCACGGGAAAACCTAATGACATTAAAACTTTTCTTTCTACTTGGTGTTTTATTGTTTACAAGCAAGGTGTCGAAAGTCTTGTTTCAGTCAGCATGCTTCGATGACTCTCAGCTACAGGCAGCGAGCAAAACTAAGCATGTTCAGCTGAGCGTACGCTGGTACCTGTTCTGTTCCCACCGTGGGACTGGGCTGCTCACTAGGATGCCACAGCCAACTTCAGCTGTTGTGGCCTCAAAGCCAGGAAATTAAGCAATGAGTCTTCAGGAGGGTTGAAATTCATTAGGTTAACATTGGTGCTGTGTTTTGATTTGTTTCCCTTTCTCCTCCTAATACTTAATTTTTCTTACTTCATTTTTGCAGTATTTTCTATCTGGAGCGTGTAGTACGAGCCTCATATTCCTCCCCTGCCCATGTTTTCATACCCATTTCCAGGTAGCACAAACTGGCATATGAGGATTTCCCTCCTTCCCAACCCACAGTTCTATTTTTCTGCTAAAACAGAAGTGGCTTTGCATAAATTCATATGAAAACACAGCTATATGATGCTTGGAAATTAAAGTGTACTGTCTAATGGTAGTGCCCTCAGGTCTTCATTAGGGCTGAGGGCCCTGTTGTGATAATAAGCCTTTATAAACTCTTCTACAAACATACTTTGGCCAAGTTGTCATGATTTTTAAGAGCAGAAAGTGCAGCAGTAATTGCTTATCTTTTTCTTTCTTTCTTTTATTTTGTAAAGCTCACAGAAGAAGTGGAATCTACTTCGGCAGTGAAAGATGATCAAAGTCTGCTTTCTTGTATATATGGCCCCTTGTTGTATTTCATTACTCGGTCTTTCAATTTCCAGATGTGGAAAGAGACATACCTTCCCAAATTTTAATGTAACATGCAAAGAGGGAAAAAAAATGAGCCCTCAAGGGAAACTAGCTGTCATCTGGGCTTGTGCAAGATAACCCATCTGTGAGAAAGTATGCTACTTTGAAAGTACAGTGGGTCCTTTGGCTTGGATTAGGTGTGGAGTTTGGGTTCTGTTTTAATAGAGAAACTTAGAAAAAAAAAGTTGTAATAGTAAATTGCAGACTTTCTAATGAAATTATCACTGGAACGTGAAAACAGAACAAAAAAAACCCCGAAGAAAACTTTCATTCTAGGACAGCACACCTGTTAGCTTTCTGAAGAACAGCATGATGTGCTACAGATACAAAGAGCAGAAGATCAGTAGCTTTCTTCAAAGGCCACAATTACATTTTCATAAAAGCACTTCTTTCTTGTGTGGTTAGTTGGAACATTTATCTGAACAGCCAGATTGTCTTTGGTCTATCTTCTATATTTTTGGCATTCTTGGCTCTTAGATGAAATAGCCCTGTGGGTGAAATTGCCCTGTAGCTGTAATTTCTTGAATACAGCTCCACTTGTTCGGTGCAGGCATACTCTGGGTGTTATTTGCATGGTAAAAACAAGCTACCCAATTCCCAGGCTGTTTTGACAGATGCAGAATTTCTTCTTAGCTAGAGTTCCAGAAACAATACCCATCTGGGTGGGTATGTTCCAGGTGGTTTATCTTCCTCTTCATTACTAGTAACGTTACTGCTAGTAGTGATATATTATCTCTTAACTCCAGGTCCGCATTGACACAAAATCTCGGAGCAAAATTCAGCCATGGTATAGCCCATAAAACCTTTAAATCTGGTGTTTGAGAAAGTATAGAAATCAAAGTGTCGGATGACTTGTGGTTCTACTCCATTAACTGGTTTTAACCATTTTAATGAGGTTGAATTTGCATATCTGTTGCAGTAGCTTTTTAAGCCAACAGTGTATTTAATAGTATGTTTCTCTTAAATATAGGCATCCCTACTGAATCGAAACAACTATATTTAAGAACAAATCTTATTTTTTTTTTTTTTTTTTTTTGGTATCTGTGTTCCCTTCCACTGAAGAAGATAAAGAGGAAGGGAAAAATTCTATCTGCAGACTGTTAGTGCAGCGCCCTGCGGAGATCAACACAGCAAAGATGTGTGCTGCTCCGTTATTATATAGTAACAGGTGTGTTGGCTTAGCACAGAATAACTCTTGCATGCTTTCTCCTGTTCAATTATACCTCTTCCTGGAGCTGGCAGCTGCAACAGAGATCAGCCTTCCCCTGCTGTACTGAGCCTCAGTAATTTGTTATTCCATATGGTTGAGGTCTGCAACCTGACCAGAAGCTCAGTGCCTTACGTGGGGGTGAGGGAAGCAAGAAGGGTACCTGTCCCCCATTACTTTTTGGAACTCCTGGCGTCCTTCCATACTTGGGAAAGTCCCGGTCTGTGCTCATGTCTTCACTCTTGAGTGAGCAGCATTCAGATTAACTCCTCTGTGACTCCGGTAGGAGCAGCTAGCCTTCAAAAAAGCCTGAGAGATGCAGGGAGATCAGGTTTATGGCTGTGAGTGACTGTCTTGGAGTTGGACTAACTGGAGTGTTGTAATCTCTGTCTTACCTGACTTGGTCTTTCAGGGCTATTCCTCCTCATTTAAGATTGTATACAGAGGGAGTATGTAAATTAGGGACAGCACTCAAAGTAAATTCTACAATGATGTTTTTGAGACTGTTTTTGCTATATCAATACAGGTGTATTCTTCCTCCCCTCCCTGCTTCCCCTTTTTCCAAGTGTATTTTGAAGTTGGCATTTGAGGTAGTTGGAGAAAAAGTTAGGTGAAAAAGTGTGAAGGAGAGCTGGGAAGGGACTTGTTCTAATTTGAAGTCCTTCTAACTGTCACCAGTGGTTCTGCCCAGCAGGAGAAAATGTGTGTATACCATGGGAAAATCTGGCACTGCTTTAGTTTAATTGCAGAAGACATACAGAAAGTATCCTGTTCGTCTGCTATTTTAAAATGCTATAAATTATGTGGCTTCCTGTGATGTCATATGTGTCATTGTTTAATGTGAGGTAGGGGGTGGGAAAGGTAGGTGATGTACTTTCTGCACAAATTAACTTCAGCAAAGTTTGACCTTCATCCACAGGAAAGGAAGAGGTAGGAAAGTGTGTTTTTAATGCTTAGAAAAGTAAGGAAGAATCATAAAGACAGGAAAGAGAAAATACTTTCCGACACATGATCTCATTGTTACTTTTTTCACTGGTAATTTATTAGCTCAGCAAATGTTGACTGTAACATTTAAATAGGGCTTAACCTCACTGCAAAAAGACTGTGAGGTTTAACAGAATGAGCTTATTTCTGCGAGATTCTAGTATTCAGAGAGATTGGGTTTGATGTTTGCCATGTTGTGAAGGAGGGGATTTGTGATCTCCCCCTCAATGTTGAGTAACATTTGGTTTGTTCTAATGTTTTGTTTCATTTTGTTTTGTTTTGTTTTTTTCCCAGAGACATGTAACAATGAATGGCTACACTGGAGGCAAAGGGACAGTCTGCACAGCCAAGGGAGATGCAGCTTCTCCTTGGGTGTTTTGCAATTGAGAGCTTCCAGAGAATGGCAGATGGATGTGTTTTGTTTCAGAAAATGCTGTAATTACAGAAAATGCTGTAATTACAGACTTTATATAGTCCTTGTAAAGTGGAGTTAGTGAAAAATCTCACATCTAAACAAATCTACTTAGGGCTGACCACCTTCCTCAAATATTTGAGACCTGTTGGAATCTCAGTGAAGCTGCTCTAAGAAGTGAGATATGAGACATCAGATTAAATCTTTAAAACCTACTCCTGACTCTTAATGGGCAGCCTTAATTTCAGTAGTGAGGGGTTGGTTTGGGTTTTGTGTTTTTCTGAGTGTGTGTTCAATGAAGATGCCTGGGATGAAACTCTTCACGCATTAATGCCACTAGCGGGCAAAAATCTGGTGGCTTAATTTCTCTCTTAGGCATATGCCAAAAAGAAAACAGTAAAGGAAACCTGCCTTTGTTGTTGTTGTTGTTAATCTGTGACTTGCTTTAGGAATAAAGGGTGAGATTTGTGTGGCATCCTTTTGTATCCACTTGTATCCTTGCTGTTTGTTTTGGAAAGATGTAGCAGCTGTCTGGGAAACACCTTTCTTAATCTGAGTGATGGTTATGTCTGTATAGCATGGCTGTGAATACATGCTCTTTTTCCTCTTCTATGTGCTCACCAGGTGTTGGGGACAGGGCAGGAGCCTGGCTTGCTTTCACAGGATTTTGTGGGTTTTTGGCACCCTCCCTTAAAGGCAGGCTATCCCAGGGGGTTTCTTCCAGTCCCCCTCAGGCACAGAGTTGGGAAATAAAGGTGCTAAAAAGAGGCAGATGTGGAGAGGAATAACTTTTTTTATTTCACTTCTGCTACTCTGTGCACAAATCTCCCTCTCCCTACACTTGCCTCTCCTCTTCCCCCATCACCCAAAAATCTCAGTCTGTAATAAGACTAGCTTTTAATCCTGTGAGTAGCTTGGACTTTGCTGTGAGGCATTCTAAGATAGAAAAAGGCACTGGAGAAAAGCTGATTCTTTTATCTTAGCGTATCTTGTATCATGTTCATATTCCCAGTTAAAAAGATTCCTTTGTTTCTCTGCTGGTGAGGAGGCTTTGGGAGTGTGGTGAGACTAGCGACTAGTAGTTTCTGATGTGTGTTTCTCTGATCCCATAGTAGCATATAGTTGAAGTTCAATTGCTGCTCAGTTGGTTTTTTTGAGCTACGTAATTTTGTTTAAATTGTACATTTTGTAAAATGACTTGAAGAGTTAATAACTCTTTTAATACTAACTTGTAAGAACATAGTCCAGGTTAAAAATAAAATTACAGCTGTTGGGACCAGCTTGAGTTCAAGGCCTATTAGTATTGTCTTCAGAAAAAATATCTGTCCATATTACCAAGGGTTTGGGTTACAGGCCATTATGTGATTAGCAGGATCACAAGTGCAGCTGAACGAACTGCATGTCAGCATTGTAACGCACTTACTTCCCAGCATTTCGGTGTGCGAATAAAACTGGAATGCAGAACTGTGGTTTGTTCTTGGCTCTTCTTCACTGGCCCTGTATGAAAACAAGCTCCCATCTGGCAAACCAGGTAGCTAACACAATTGCTATGAATTCAAGCTGTGCAGTAACCGGATATAAGGAAAAGAATTCTTGCTTAGACATGCACTCCTAGATTTGACTACCTTGTTTTTAAGACAGATGTGAATATGTCCTAGGGGAGGAAGAATGTGTTTTTTTTTCCCCTGTATAACCTAGTCCTTCAGAACTGAATGTCTAATTTCCTTCTTTTTCCCTTTCCAGTCCTTCCTCCAGTGCTGGTTCCGAGGCACAGCGAGTACAACCCTCAGCACAGCCTCTTGGCCCAGTTCCGCAACCTGGGGCAAAATGAACCCCACATGCCGCACAACGCTACTTTCCCGGACTCTTTTCAGCAACCCAATAATCACCCGTTCCCCCACTCGCCCAACAGCAGCTATCCAAACTCGCCTGGAAGCAGCAGTAGCACCTACCCACATTCTCCAGCCAGCTCAGACCCTGGAAGTCCTTTCCAAATGCCAGGTACAGTCAACTTCGGTTCCCCTTTGGAAGGGAGAAGGTTGTTGGACATCACTGGGATTGTGATTTTTTTGTTTAATAATACCAAATTATCAGCCAGCAGTTGTGTTCAGTAGCGAGCTGAGAGATGCAAGGTAATAAAGACTTTGTAATCGCTTTGTCTGGTAATAATACTAAGTGTTTTAATATCATGACACAGTTAAAACATTGCAGTAAAACTCTTCTAGGACAGGGGGAGAGATTCAGAATGTTTTGGGGACCAGTTGAACAGTTTAGCCCACAAAACATAGTGTTTAATGCACAAGAAGTGTAATGCTAGAGATAATCCTTGCTTAGGAAAGAGATCACCATAAATTCAGCACAAGGCTTTAGTTCTGCTGAAGAAGGATGTTTCTCAAGGGGATCATGCTATTGCTACTTGATAAAATTTCTTCACATTAATATAATTTCAAGAAAAAATACACTTCAACTAAAAACCAGGCCCCAAAAAGAAATCTTCAGGCTGTTTTACTTCCTAAAATCAAAGAAGTAACAATTTTTCTTTGTTGGCTGATACCTGTAGAAAATTCTGTGAAGCAGTTGTTTTTTGGTCTTTGCATGTGGATGGATTACAGTACCGCAGAAGCAGTCTGAGACAGATTTCTTGATCTAAATGCTAGGAGGACACCATACAAATACTTACCAATGTTCTGTTTGCATGTTTTCTTTGGGGGCTGAGGGAGGGTGTGTGTAAACAAGGCGACATCCTATTACATGAAGTTAACATCCTCAGATTTCTGCTCTCATAGTTGTTTCTCTTTAAAATTTTTCTCTTGTGAGTGAAGACTACTGAATTTGCGGAGGCAGGAGGGAAGGAAAGAGAGTTTGTATTGGCTTTCTAACAAATGTGAAAAGTTGCCGCAAAACCAGCTGCCTTTCCTTCCTTTCTTTTTTAATACGATTGGTGTGATTGGGGCTCATCCAGCACAGATAAAGGCTTCTCTAAGAAGGTCTTCCTGAGCACTGGCTTGTGGAAGTTCACTTGATCTTTGAGGGTCTGTTCTGCCTACACGCCCATAAACACAAGTCAGCAGCTGCAGTGAAGAAATTGAATTAGAGAGGAGGTCAAGATACTGATGTCTTTGATGCTTAGCTCTGGACAGTTGTTAGTCTTGTACTAGTGGGGAAGGAGGCTGACTTTTGGAAAATACAGAAAAAAGGAGCAACACAGTTATCCAGAGATCTTTAAAACTTTCTAGATAGTGGGTAATTTGTCGCCTGTGGACTTACAATCTTGTTTTCCTGTCTGTGCATCACTAACAATAAGTTGCACACACACAAACATGTAAGGCTTAGTGAAGCACAAGACTTAAAGTCCAGTGCAGAGTGTTAAGCTTTTAATGCAGCCTTTTTGTCATCTCCATCTTTCTCTGCTGCTCGTCATCCAACTGAGGGTATACACATAAGGGAATTAGTAAGGTACCTGCCAGCATTAGATGTAAAGCTCTCAACAGATTATCTGCTAAACAATATGTAGTTAATAGATTTCATGAAAACCAAAAAAACCCACACAAAGCCCCTGCCACCCCACAAAAAACAGTGCTTACAAAGTAGTGATTCTCCTGCCTTTCATTGATACTCATTTGATTTTCAGGGTTTTGGAGGGCCTTGTGATTATTTGCTGTGGTAGTTTGCAATCAATGCTCTCAGTAATGGAAGTAAACATGGGTGAGCAGCAGCCGTGTTCGCCAGAGATAGTACAGTGGTAATCTAATCTCCCTTTGCGTGCACCTCTGTGCAGTTGATTTGGAGGAGAGTGTCCTCTGGTGTTTTGGGAAATGATGACATTGGCAACTTCCTGCAACTTCTAAGAAGCCATTTGGGAAGCTTTCCTAGAAGTGAATAGGTAGCTGAAGGGCAGCTTGAGTACCTGGCTGGGAAGCTTCAAATAGGGCTGAAAGCAGTGTGTTAGTGAGTATGGTCGTTGTGCATGGGCTGGTTTTATGCTGGTGATTCAATCCTGAATGAGGCAGTACAACCAGTAAGAGGCACTGACAGATAAATTCCAGGCCTGGATGGCTACTTCTGTAGAATTTGGGTTCCTGAATATTCTACTGTTGCCAACATAGGGAAATAGAGCTAATACTTTGCAATGACAGTAATAAGGTCCTTGGATGTATCTGGGATGTTTGCATACTTTTCTAATGGAAACATCTTGGCAACAGAAAAGTTCAAACTGGAAGTTTTCTGCTCCAGCTTCTGTTCACATTTACCATATTTGATACCAACTTCTGGCCTGGTACGGTGACCTCTTTGTCCCTTAATGTCTATATGTCACTTTCAACCTGCAAAAACTGTGGGCTGGAAACATAGCTGAGCTTTCTTTTCTGGCTTGATGGGGGGAAGTAACTTGGTTTTATTTCAGTTGAGCTTAATATGCACAGTAATTCTTTGCTTTCCTGATTCAAGGTCTGTGATTGCTTTCTCAGATTTCTGGTGGGTGGAAGTTTATAGCTGAGTCAGGCTGGAAGCATTTCCAGGCTAAAACTGTTTATGTGGGTACGTATCTATACTTTAAAGAGAGGAAGAACTCGTGTATCTCTGCCTTTTCTATATTTAGCTGATACACCGCCTCCTGCTTACCTGCCTCCGGAAGATCAGATGACACACGATACCTCCCAGCCGATGGATACCAACATGATGGCACCTGCAATTCCCCCCGACATACACAGAGGAGGTAAAAACACTTCCTTCTTGTCTTCTGCTTCACTTCTTAAAAAGAAAGAACTTTCAGAGCTTACTTTTAATAACTGAGTTTCAATTTTGGATGTATGTTGTTATGGAAGTTTTTATCTTTGTTAAAACCCAGTCATGTAATTATTTCTGTTGCTGTAAGGGATGAAATATTGAATCTGGAGATAAAAATTTGTAAATGTAAATATTCATTTAGGACAAGTAGCTATCACATGATTCTTTAAGAATGTGAACTGTATGGGGCTTATTACTTTCTTACTCCCAAGCAATTTAATGACCACAGTCATTTTACATTTTGTATCTGGAACTTCCACTAATCCCAAACAGAAGGAATTCTATGATGCTGCATGTTTCTGTGTGTGATGCTGAAATTACAGTTGTCCAAGGAAAGGAATCTCTTTCTGTCTTATGATTACATTGATTTATTTGGGTAATGCAGTTAATGCTATATAAAGCCTGCTGAATTGTGGATGACAGTAGATATGGTCATGTATAGCTCTCCAAGCAAAGATTAGATGGATGCTAAATGCTGTCAGTTATATAAACTCTCAGAGTCATTTTACATGGGCAATTGGAGTATCTGTATTTTTATCTGTGAGACAGTAAATCTCATAAAATTGCCTTTTCTTACTAAGTTTTTGTCCTGAATTCCAAACTTCGATCCTTAAAGAGTATGCTGTGCTTTTAATAATTTACCCTTCTGGTCATAAGGTCATTGGAGGGTTTGTTGTTTTTTTTTTTATTTTGTGGTGTTCCATGCTCTCTTCCCACTTTTTTCTATCTTTGAGTCATGCAGCAATAGCACTTGGTTCAGAATTCAGAGCTGTTGGCCTGAGGTGTGGCGTTTCCACAGACTTTAAAATCTGTATTAAAAAAACCCCCTGTTGCTTTATATAGTATGACACAGACATCTTTTTACACATTGCTTTTTAAAGCCCTTGCAACCAACCATGACTGCTGACTAAAGGATTTAGTGCATTCATCACATTGTGAGAAATAGACCCTTTAGAGAACATGTAAGCTTCACACAATTGTGGCCTGTGCCAAGTAAGAGCAGCAAGCTGGATGCTGTGCCAGAATGATTATCAAGATCACAAGCGTATGAAAAATTTAATTGTTGTTTGATTTTTTCTTTGTTTTTCTTCTTTTTTTTTTTTTTTTTCTTCTAACTTGTTTTGTTGCTAAGATTAGTGTCTGGTTTCAGGAAGTGTATTTGCCCTCTTAGAACAATTTGGATAGCTTCTGTATCGGCCTTTTTACTCTTTGCATGGAGTGAGTTTTGCATGTGATAAACCCCATTTGCAGCATTTCCACTTTTCCCTGGCCCCATACACTCTGTGTGTATGTATAGTCCTTGCTGGCTTGAAGTACATATATCAACATCTGTGCCTAACTGCAGTCTTTTGCATGTTTGTCCCTTAAACAAAGTACTCAGTACTGTAGAATTCCTCTATTACATGAGAGTTGATAAAAAGAAAAGAGTTTGCATTTTTCTTTCATTTACTTTTTAACATTCCACCATCTAAAAACAAAACCTGTGTCTATTAGTATTTTTCCCTCCTAGTAGTTAAGTAAATGGATTTTCATCTCTGTCCATTTAAACAAACAAACTGACCAGCCCTTATGCCTGTGTGCCTTCATGTGTTTATTATTCATATATTTATGATACTTAAAAAAATCTGCTGTGGGCTGTACAAGAAGATTTTTTTACTGTGAACTTACTGCACCATGTTGGTTGCAGACTTTCTAGAAGCATGGTCTTCATGGTGATTTGTTAGTCTTAGGAGATTTGGTTTAACAAGCTGCATCCTGTCAGTGAAGTTGGGTGATTTCCATTGCTGGCCCATGCTGGGAATAGAGAGACTGAATGCACCTGCTCTGCATGACTTAAAGCAAATGTAAGGAAGTTAGTATGAAATCTGCGTGAGAGAGATATGATTAATTTTGTAAGAATGGCCAGCTGGCAGGATTTCTTCCTGACTTTGAGGACTGGGGCAGAGCTGCAGCTTTGATAATTGCTGGCATTTTCATGGGAATTAGAAGGGTAGTAACATCTTACTAATAATTAATTACTGGTGGGGGTTTTTTATGGTGTTTTTTTTTTTTTTTACAGTGACATGAAATTATAGACAATGCAAGGGTATCAGGAAAGATCAGCTCATTTCTGCCAGGGTTTTAAGGAAGTTATTGGTCAGCAGTAGACACTATGCCCAGAAGTTTGGCACAGTGATGAAGGATGTGTGATTCTGCTCTTGATTATTTGCCACCTTTGTATCTGCTGGGTTGGGGGGGGACCTTTTCGTTTTTGTTTTGCATGTGTCAGAAAACTCATAGTGGTGTGATCTGTGAATAGAGGAAAATATGACCACTGGTCTTAGTTCGCTGATTTCAGTAAAGATTTGGGGCTGGGAGAAGAAAATCTCTGGCCAGAGAAACAAGTTTTCCTTAATACTAATCTGGTTTTCATTTTAGCACTTCAGCCGCTATTTGGAACTTCAATCTGCAAAGTATCTTTAGCAGCAAGTCCAACTGTGCTAGGCTTAGCAGTGAAATAGTCTCTTCATTTAAAGGAAACCACATAAAGCAGCCACATCCCTTCACTAGCCTCCTTTTATTTGGAGGCAGTTTAATAATTTGTAGCTGTTATTTGTCACTTGAAAGAATGTGCACTGGGTGGAGATACCTGAAGAAACCTATGCTGTGTTGCACACCCACAGGGAAAGAAACTCTTTGGTAAAGACCTTTGGTATCATCTGGAGAAATTGTTCCCTGTCCACAGTCACTAGTGTTACCTCAAGACTTAATGTGTTTCTAGAGCTTGATGGGTGGAAGTTGTGAACCAGGAATTTCCTGTCAGCCTTCTGCAGAATTCCCAGCTTCAGTGAGGAGCTGCTTGTTTTCAGTCTGGAAAACCATGTTCCAGGAAATCCTTGCTATTGCTCAACAAGTAATTCTTTTGGTGATGAACAGTTGCAGATTTTTTGTTTGGTAGCACTTGATGAATAAAAGGTTCTTATCAAATAATGTCTTCCTCTGTTTCATCAGCTCTTCAGCCCAGCGTAATTGTTAGGATTCTGCCCATTACACCCTTGTTCCACCTTCAATCCCAAGCAGTATCTATTCATACTGAAGATGTGCTTCATGCATATTCTGCAGACAAATGTCTCTCTCTCTTAGTTTTTGAAGTCTCCTGCCCTTCCTCTGAGCAGCTCAGGAGAAAGATTCATGCACACCCTGAATGCTGAAAGATTCACCTGCCAACTATATGTATTTAAGCTACCTTGCTATGCTTCTTGGTACCCAAAGTTGTAAATGGTCTCTTGTGCAGTGGTGTGATGTTGTTTCTCCCTGTCCCTATACAACTTTGCAGTAAGCACAGAGATGGTAATTTGGTAGCTGAGTAAAATGAAGTAGAAACTCATTTACTAGATTAGAAAGGAAGCTGAGCTATATAATCACAGCATTTCCTGCTGTCTGGGCCCACACCATAACGTGATGTAGAAAACTGGGCAGGGATAGTGGGGCACTGCTTCGTGTGTGCCCAGGAGCTTTTCTGTTGATACTTAGTGCCAACCTTTGTCTTCTGTGAGTCTTGTGCAAGTCAAGTTAGGGTGAATCTGTTCTGTTGTATGTCTCTATGAAAAGTTCAAATATAATTGATGATAGAAAAGACTTCATTTAGCTGCAGTTGCTTATCCAGCTCATCTTTCAGTAATGTGCAGCCAAAATCTGAAGCTTTATGAATCTTTATATCCTGAGCCTATATTCCAGTACCATTAGATTGTAATGTTTTCCATTGTTGATTTACAGATGTTCAGGCAGTTGCTTACGAAGAGCCGAAGCATTGGTGCTCCATTGTCTACTATGAGCTGAATAATCGTGTTGGGGAGGCGTTCCATGCTTCTTCCACCAGTGTCCTGGTGGATGGCTTCACTGATCCTTCCAACAACAAGAACAGATTTTGCCTGGGGCTGCTCTCGAATGTTAACCGCAACTCCACCATTGAGAATACAAGGCGACATATTGGCAAAGGTAAGGTTTGGATCTTTCCATCTGTTTTTGGGTTTGGGAGAGGGTAGGCATTTCCCCTAGACATGACAGCCTAGGCCAGTTGTCTCAAGATGAAGCTGGTCTTACCAAGTACATGGGATAAGTGCTTTTGTTGGTAAATATATCATTTTCTGGCCAGGTCTTACAAGAAAAGTATTGTTCTTACTTGGTGTGTAATTACAGGAACCTTTTACCCTTAATCAATTTTTAATTGCCAGATGGCTTATGGTCTTAATTAGAATGAGAGCTTAAGGAAGTTTGTCTAATTAAATGTCTTGATTTATCTTGATTATTGGTGTATATTGGAAATCCACGTTCTAGTTCTTGGCATGAGATCTTTAGCTACCCTTAGTTCCAACATAAATTAACTATCTTAACATGTATTTAGAGAGACAACCTGATAAAACAGTTTTTCCAAATGCATTTTTCTCAGGATGGTGATTCTTTTAGTGGGAATTTTGTGGTTCCCTTCTATGGCTGTGACAGTGTCCCATGAATAAGAAAAGTTTCTGGGTTAATACAGTTTTATTAGAACTTGCCGTGCAAATGACAGGCAAAGCTTGACATTGCTTTCTGCAATGGAGCATTCCTTTTTTTATTCCTGCCAGGCATTTTTTTAGGTATTTACATTAGTAGTAAGCTCTAAATTTTGTGAGACAGTTGAAGGTTCAGCATGCCCCAGGCAGTGGGGTGTATTGTTCAGCATGCCCCAGGCAGTGGGGTGTATGGTTCAGCATGCCCCAGGCAGTGGGGTGTATTGTTCTAAGTGCCAATTAATGAAGTATCTTCCTCCTCCTTAGAGGAGGAAAGAATTGAAACTGCAGAGAACTGTTGGGTCTTCAAGTTTGAGCTCTGGAGAGCTTTTCTGTACATGAGGACTTGTGCAGCTCTCACGCAGTATACCACACCTGTGCTGTGCTACTAAAGTCCTAATACTTTTTTCTTCTTTTCCTCCCCATCCATCTTAGCAAGTATCAGGATATTTATTTAACACCTCATTTTTCTGTTAAAAATAACCCAGCTGCAGGCAGAGTTCTGCTGAAGCACTTTACTGCCTGTATACTGAAGCAGAGTGTGGAAGAGACACACTTGAATAAGTAAATGTGTGCAGCTAATGATCATGTAGAACTGTTAGTCTTCGAGGAAGGAGGAGTAAATCCCAAACTTGAAGACATAGCCATAAATGTTTTTGCAGATCAGGTGGAAGTATATATGTACTCACACAGGTACCTGCATAGTAAGCGGCAAAATCTTACATGATGGAGCGCAGTCAAGGCTTCTGACTGGACTTTGGTTTAGTTTTTAAATTCTTCTATGTGTTCACTTCTCTGACTCTTGTCATTGTGGGAGGTGAAAGATCTCACCAGCAAATAGTCCATTTTTAAACATGAAAGGTGAATTTTCTTGTTTTCTCAAAGCCTTTGGAATTGAGTCCTACTGACAGCAAATCTCCATGAAGGTTCCCTGTATGTTACTCTTCTGGGGCTTGCTGCCATCAGTGACAGGTGAGGGAGCAGGCAGTAGAAGGGGAAAGGACTATTAAGATTTGTGTTTACCCCCATTTGACAGCTAAATCTGAGGAATGTAAGGGCCATTCTTTTTTACCAGCTTTCTAGAATTAAACCAGGCTGAAAAAACTCATGCTACCCAAAATAGCATTCAGGACATTTCCAGAGAGAATCCAGCTCAGGGCTGGTTTGTTATCTACAAATTATGCAGTAGGTTTCTGCTCTCTCCACTTGCATTCCCAATTACTGTTTTATATAAATATAATGAGAAAAAGTTCAAGTGGTCAAGCCATCCAATGTACTACATCAAAACTACTGCAGTGCTTGCTAGTTTATTGTTGTTGAATATACAACGTGCTAAAATGCAGGAATTGCCGATTCCCCTTACATATACATACCTACACACCTCCTTTCCAGTTGCCTGCTGATCAAACAAAAGTAAAAATGAAGTTTAAAGACAGATGATGCCCATGGCAGGGGGGTTGGAACCTGATGATCTTTAAGGTCCCTTCCAACCCAACCCATTCTATGATTCTATGCTCTGATATGCAATTAATGTTTATCTCTAAGCAGAAACATACCTCTGTTGAGGCAGAGCATTAAAAGTAGATACACAGTGTGAATTTTTCTAACCTCCTTATGTCAACCTTCTTCTCTCAGGTGTTCATCTCTATTATGTTGGTGGGGAAGTGTATGCTGAATGTCTTAGCGACAGCAGTATTTTTGTGCAAAGTCGGAACTGCAACTACCATCATGGGTTCCATCCCACAACTGTCTGCAAAATCCCCAGTGGCTGCAGTTTGAAGATTTTCAACAACCAAGAGTTTGCTCAGCTTTTGGCTCAGTCGGTAAACCATGGCTTTGAGACAGTGTATGAGCTTACAAAGATGTGCACTCTCCGTATGAGTTTTGTAAAGGTATGTGAAAATTTGCTTGAGATTAATTTGTAAGCAAAACAAATTGTTTCTTCTTAATCACATGATTTTGAATGGTCCAGTGTCTCTCTCAATTGACCTGTTAGTAGTTCCTGTGTCTTAGGTACAGAATAGTTTTTAAGTGTAAGACCATACAGATTGTCATGAAACAAAGTTGCCTTCGTTGACAAAAATTTGTCTGAGGCAGATACTTCGAAAGCTTGAGGTGACTTACAGAAGGTGTTTCTTCACGTAAGTCTGTGGTCACTTGTGAAGCATTTCTGTCATGTCTTTTAACTATTCTAATTTCACTGAATTGCCTCTTGTAAATTTTTAGTGTTTCAGTTGAATTCTAGCATTTAGTATGTGCATAGATTGTGTGTATATAGAATTAGTTGCATAATTACTCTGGAATTATGGGGCTTGTCTTTTTAATTTTGTGGCATATGGCAAGATACAGTATAAGTAAGTTTCGAAAAGAATTGAGTCATTAATTACGTGGCCTGAAAGTGGAAAAGACACCAATTCGTTACGTAGCATCAGCTTTTGTCCCTTTTATTGTCCATTGTTACTGTCCATGCCATCTCCTGCTCTGTAAGAGGCCCAGGTGGACTTCATGCTCCTGTTCCTGGGTACTATTTTTGGAGACTTGAGCTGGGACTGCATTGTAGGTCATTACAGTGGTTGTGGAAGTGTAGATAGCATAGCCCTCTAAATCAGTCTTGACCAGCAGTTCCCAAATATGTATCTAACTTTCAACTCCCAAAATATACGTAACTTTTTATTCCAGGGGGGCATGCAAGGTCAAGATTAGTGATGTGGTTGTGTCAGCACAGGCACTGATATAAAGGGGCTGGTCACATACGTGAAAGTAGTCAAATGAAGATGGTAATGTGCTGAAATACTCTTCTTGACAGGAGGATAGAAATTTTCAGATCTGTGAGGACAGGGTTTCCTAAACCAGAATGAGTTGTTTATAGCTCTGCATCCTATAGAGTTGTGTGGCAGTGTTGCCTGAACAGTTGCATAGGACTTTGTGTGTATTGGTTGTCGTGCTGCACAGTTTAGAGCCGCTGCCACCTGTGTTGGAGTTGGGCAATTCCTTCATTAGGGGTTAATACAGAGCAGAGTAAAGTGTACTTGTGGGTGTTTTAGTCTTGTCTCCAGACCTACCCCAAAATGGTTCACTTAAAAAATGATTTTGAATGCTGTTTAAGTATCTGCTTATATCTTTGGTAATTACTATAAATGAATCAGGTGTGAGCTGAAACAAGACCTATTTTGTCTTAATTTGAGAAACAGCCTACTGGGGAATGACCATACCCTCTTTCTCCAAAGAGGAATGTTTTTTATTTATCTCTTTGTTTATCATGTCCATCCTGTGAATGATGCTTTGGTTCTTGTCAGACAGATGCCTCACCCCCACTTCCATAATGTCAGTTTATGACCTCATTTTTTAATTTATTGATCTGTTTGGCAGCATTTCCCCCCAGTTTGTTCTGGTTTTGGTCTTGGCAGAGAAGACTTCATTATCCTCCTTTTCAGAGGCTTTAGTGGGACATCATACAGCTGGCAGTGAGATATGGGGAAATTTTTCACTGCCACAGATTATGCCTTTAAGAATTTAAGACTTCCATTCCATGAGATCAAAAGATCTCAAAATGACACTTCCTCCAAATTTAATTATTTAAAAAAAACCCCAACCCTTCAGATTTGTTTGTTGAAATGTGGTAATAGTTGGTGCCTCAAGGGTGTTATGCTACTCTGCTGATAATGACTGTTAAAAGCTAGATTATTTTGGTAAGAAAGAGGATAATTGAAGTCTGCTTGTAACATGTTTGATATTCTAAAATAAGATGATTATTTTCCTTTCCCCACTTATGATTCTGTTTGCAGGGCTGGGGAGCTGAGTATCATCGCCAAGATGTAACAAGCACTCCATGCTGGATAGAGATACATCTTCATGGTCCCCTTCAGTGGCTGGATAAAGTACTTACTCAGATGGGCTCTCCTCATAATCCTATTTCTTCAGTGTCTTAAAAGGTCCCAAGCTCCTGCATTTTGGAAACAATTGAGCCTTGCATGTACTTGAAAGATGTATGAGTCAGACACACACGTTTTTATTCTCCCTCTCTCCCCGCCCCGAACTGGCAACAGCTGAAAAAGAGCCATGAAAATACTTGACTTCTGTGACCAACTGTTGGATTCAGAAAAAAAAATAATAAAGCCCTTTCACATACTGTTGCTATCAAGAATTTTAGTTTACATTGTAATGTGCTATTGCAAAGTTGATTTGCAGGGCTTAATGCAATGGGGACGACCGAGCCAAAACCACAATCTGTTGGACCGAGCTCCAGAAGGATCTTCCTGTAGCTGGCACTCAGAGATTCTCTTTCAATTTCTCGTTGTTATCCCTTGTGTCCTCTGGGGTGATGTTGGTGAAACCTGCTCTTTGCAGGCTCTCTGCAGTACATTTTAAAGCCATTTGTCTAAGCTGATGGTTGCTGTTCTCTTTAAAAGAAAAGTCATAAGGTTTAATCTCAGTAACTGTGTAATAACCTTTGAAATTGTGTCCTGACCATACTGCTGTAAGAATGTTAGGTATGTTTTTTGCTAAATGTATGTACGGTGTATTTGAAAGTTTAGAAATTAATTAGATTTAGACCATAAAGGAATTAGGGATATTTGAATGGGGGGAGGTGGGAGTGGGAAGAGAAAATGACAACTGAAATGTAGAATATGTTGTAAACATAGCTTGTTAGTTTAAACTGAGGTCTGAATTTTGCTGTGCATTTCATTTTTATAGTGGCTTCATCTTGTTAATTCTGACTATTTTTGCCTCTTCGTTTTCCCCCAGAACAATCGTACAGCTGGCTAATTCTTTACCCATGAAGAGGACAAAATGATTATTTCCTGCAGTTGTTTGTGAGCTGCAGCTCTATGTATTTCAAGACAAAATTGTACAGAGCGCTCTTAGACTATTGAGCGGTTTTATACAGTTTATGTAACAGAAGTAGGCTTTTAATTTTGTAAAAGAATCTTGTTTTGCCAAACCTAGTAACTGTTAATTGTTTGGAGGAATTCAAAATCCCTCTGTGGGTCTATTTCAAACTTTTAAGAAAACATATATTTTTAATTTTTTTTTTTTTTTTTTTTTTACTGCTTGGTTTATTTTCTTCTCATTGGTCTTTTATATTCATGTAAGCTGTAGTACTTCAAGTACCTTTATTGCAAAACTAGTGGGTCCTCTTTACTGGAAGTTTTGAATAAAACCTGTTGTTACTGCTTACATTTGATTAAAACTTTGTCTTGTTCACTTCTTAGTGGACTCTTTACAAACCACATAAAGATGGTCTTGGAGACGGAACAACTAGAAATGAAGATACGCTGAGCTTAGACACTTATGATCAGTACAGGTTAGTAACCTGACTAAACTCAATATGAGATAAATGGGTACTCTAAATGGGTACTCTAGAGAAAGATTTGTTAACCAGGAAAGATTATAATAGTTACAGTAACACTGAAGTATTCTGGCCACTTAGTTAAATTTCTGTGAGATTTCAACGTACAATACCTGTACGAGAGGAGATCTTGCTGAGGTTGAACAGTCAGTGAGTTCTCACTGCTCCATGCCACGGTTGTTGTAAAGAGCCTCTGTGCTTCTTTTGCTGTGCCTTTGCTCGGAAGAGGTGAGGGAAGGACGATCCCTTTGCAGCTGCCAAGTGGCTGTCAGGTGCTGGGATGATGGAGTTTGAGAGACTGGGGTTAACTGGAGATCCAGCGCCTGTGTCTGGCTATAATGGACCATGCAGTGCTAACAGGAGCATGAGGGAAAGCTGAGGAACAGATGGATGTGTATCCAGCCACATGTGTGTGTATGTATGTGTATGTCTTTTTTTGTATTTATAAGTTCCATGAACAGATCTTTTTTTTTTTTTTTAATTCAGTTTAACACATGTTTTTCATGAAATAGCAGTCATAGTAAAAATGTAAGTCTTACACAAAAGTAAAATTTAAATATGACCAAAAAGAGAAAAAATGCGCTTTGCTGTTCAGTCACTGTCTCTGTTTTTATCATTTTCAGCCCCTGCTACATTAAATTCCAGCTGTTCCCAGCTGCTCTCCTTTCTTTTGCTGGAATGCAGCACTGAGGTAGTGACTTTTTTTTTAATCAGTGCTGTAACAATCCATCATGCAAGTCTTAAGAGCATTTCTATTTGGATGGTTTCATATTTGGATGATTCTGTGCAGGTTTGAAATAGTCTGGAGTAAGAAAAGACAGTTTTATGTTGTGACTGCTTTTGAATGCTAGTCTTCTGTGTTTTAGGCTGTAATGCCTCTCTGGTTTTCCTAAACAGGGATTAAAATTAGAAAATACTAGCTCTGCAGTGTGTCAGCAACTTTCTGTGGTAGTACTTCTGATAATACTTCTCAGTCTTTGTAAGTTCCTTCAGTTCTGAATTTTTCTGTGCTGTTGATACTGTTGAAGTGTTCATTCCAATTTCTTTATCTGTTAACCAGCTTTTTGTTTGTGGTGAGGAGGCATTAGATGTAAGGTCAAAGTGTGCCTTCATGTGGCAGAGCTGCACAGTGTTAGATCAGCTGACTGTGTGCTGGTTATGTCTGGGGTAGTTAATTTTCTTCACAGTAGCTGGTATGGAGCTATGTTTTGTATGTGTGCTGGAAACAGCATCGATAACACAGGGATGTTTTTGTTACTGCTGAGCAGTGCTTACACAGAGTCAAGGCCTTTTCTGCCCCTCACCCCACCCCACCAGTGAGTAGACTGGGGGTGCACAAGAAGTTGGGAGGGAACACAGCCAGGACAGCTGACCCCAACTGGCCAAAGGGGTATCCTAGATTGTACAGCATCATGCTCAGTGTATAAAACTGGGGGAAGAAGAAGGAAGGAGGTGTGTGCGCTGGGAGCGATGGCGTTTGTCTTCCCAAGTTCTCATTACATGTGATGGAGCCCTGCTTTCCTGGAGATGGCTGAAGAACTGCCTGTCAATGGGAAGTAGTGAATGAATTCCTTTTTTTGATCTGCTGTGTGTGCGTGGCATTTGCTTTACCTGTTGAACTGTCTTTATCTCAACCCACAAGTTTTTTCGCTTTTACTCTTCCAGTTTTCTGCCCCATCCCTGCAGGGGAGGGTGAGCAAGCAGCTGTGTGGTGCTTAATTGCCAGTTGGGGTTAAACCACAGCAGAATAATAGCCAGAAAAACAGGAGGTAGGACAGAAGTTACCTTGGAGGAGGTAACTGCTTGTCTGATACTCTTGTGAAGACTTTTGGAGTGCCTTGGAGAAGTTTTCTTACTGATTTGGTCCACTTCGTATAGCTGGAGTCAGAAGGCTGCAAAAATGCACAGGACGAGAGAAGGAAAAGAGTTTCTTGCTGATTTCTCACAAAACAGAATTATGAGAGCTAGAACTTCAGAGAGTCTACAGTGTCATCTCTGTAACCAGGTGAGTCCCTGCTACCTATTTGGTTTTCTTTCCCCGTAATGTCCTGGGTCTAGTCCTCTGAACAACGGGGTTAAACACAGAAGACACTACTTCAAGTTGAAAAGCCAAGATGGTCCCTGTTAGGAGAAACTGATAAGGTATGGATAACTGCTTTAGAAAAAGAATTGAGGGAAAAGCAGGGGAACATATGTGCAAACAAATAGTTCCATGGAGCTGAATATGTTTTGAAATCTGTGCTTTAGCTTATAAGTACTGGAAAGAAAATAATTCTCCCCAGGCGGAGATGACTTTTTAACCATTTGAAAATCTCTAGTGAATCTTTAAAAGACTTGTTGAAAGCTAAGAGAGGCAGTCATGGTTACTTGTGTGGTTTTAGGAAGCTATGGAGAGGAATAATTCATTTTTTAACATATCCTATATCTGAATTCTGGCCCTGATTCTGTAATTCTCACTAACTTGGTATTGCTGTTTAGTTTGATAAAACCACTTTCTTATTAAATCACTTCTCTTGCTGCTGTAGCTGTGTTTCCACAACTGCAGTTGTCTTTTCTAGCTTGAAAGAGTGCAGTTCTGTGTCTGTTGTCAATTGAAGACAATAAATCGGTGCAGACATGTATGGAATTTATATGGTCCTTTCTTGGTATGCCTGTCTCCTTAATTTTTCCCCTGTCTTGCCACACTTTAAACCTTTGAATTGACATCATGGAAGTTAGCTGTGTTTTAATGGTCTCTTTATTAATTACTGCTGGTTGGTTCTGTTCAGCACACTGTAACCTCTTATTCTGCTCTTGAAATTCGTGATTCATAACTGTGAATTGGCAGTCACGTTTTTCTGGATGCATGCCTAAATATGCAACATAACTCTACCATCACCAGTCATGGCAGAGCAATATATTCTTTATATGTATCATCTCACAGATCATTTTCTTCAAATACATTTGTAATTCTGTGCAGGAGAGAAGTGTCTCTTTCTTTACTCTGTCCCCTTCTGTCCTTGACTTAAACAGCTCAATGAAGAGAGACACCTTGTTACATAATCCTTTTAGGGGATGTTCTCTCTTCTCTGTTCCTTAAGCCCCCCTCCCTACTTCTGTACTCTTGTGACTTCCCTTGATTTTTCTTAACTCTTTGCAAGTAGCTTTTTGTCTGATTCTTTTCTTATACCTGCTGGACATTATGTTCCAGTCAGACAAAAACTTTTCTACAATATGCTTGTGATAGGCAGGTAAAGAATTATGGGTTGCTGTAGGCACTGGAAGCCACCCGTAAAGATAGACATGCTTCACTGGCACCACTTTTTCAACCCCTGCTGTCTCAAATGCTTTTTGAAAGAGGAAGGTGAAGTAGGACTGATTTGTGCTGTTGGATTTCACTTTTCCTTCAGATTATTGTTTTAAAGGTTTTGACAATTACTAAAATGCCCTTCCCTCCTCTCTACAGTAGTATGTCACTTGGTTTGCATCTGACTGAAATGATAGAAATTGTTGGCCAGGGTGCTTGGGCTTTGTATTTAGAGGTTGTGTTCTCTGACTGCTGCCTTCAGCTTCACAAGCAAGCGTTGCACTTGTTCTCATCATCTCTCCCAACAGGCTCGAGAATAAATAACTTGTGTGGTTTTTGTAGAATGAAGCTCCTCTACTCTGCTTGCCTTGGTGACTTGCTCAGAGGGGAAACCTCTGTGGGACAAAGCAAGCTGTGTAGCTGGGACCTGGCTCTCATGTGCAGGGCCTGCTGATACGCATGGGCCGGCTGCAGTGGTCCTTGTTCCCAGGGGCTGCCATCCTATGAGGTGCTATGCCTGATCCTGTGCCACTGCAGGTGACACGTCTGTGTGGTGCAGCAAACTGCCACCGATTTGACCTGGGTACAAAGATGAGCAGGTCTGTTGCAGTGAATGGACAAGATGGGTATAGTTTTTAATCTGGTCTGATAAATGCTTTACAGTTAAAAATGGCATGTGGGTACTCAGTGTATGTTTACTTGTTATGTGCAGCTGAAGTCATCAAAAGTAATGTCAAACAAACCCCCAGATTTTACAAACAGTCTAAAACTCTTAATTAGGTTCAGTCATTTTTCAGGAATGTAAGAATTCTTATTCCAGTGGGTGCAGATTCCTGGTTTTCTCTCAGAAATTGGTTTGTGATTTCCCCTTTTCATCCTGCTGCTAAGGTGTGAATTGAAAAATGTGTATCATCTCGTCATGATTCTGCCAGCTCATCTAAGACTTTAAATCCATAAAGCTCGGAGGAGGCTGCTTTAGAGTGAGAATTTGGAAGAAGTGAGCATCTTCACATGCTTCAGATGGTAAACAGGACTGAAGATCTCTCATAAAGACTGATATCACTGACGGCACTGATAAAAACATGCCACTTACAGCTGTATTGTAGTATATGTAAAATGAGCTATAATTGTATTACAGAGAGGATTCTGTACATGCCAGACAGGCTTTCCTTGCCCAAAGAGTTTGGTTTAAGTAGACGGGTCACTTGCTTATACGTGATGGGAACAACACAGTTTGCCTTTGTAAAGAATATTCTAACTTTCCCATTGCAGCTTCTTTTTTTTCCCAGTATCCCATGACATGTAAAAACATTCCTTTATATAAAGAAAAATGGTGTGCCTAACTTCCCCTTCCTGTACCCTTCCTTATATGATTCCTTTTAACTTCTTGGTTTTCTGTTCATTAGATTACTGAGTTGAATTTAGTACAAGCAGGAGAATGAGGCTTGATGTGTGTAGTGCTGCAGTAGGATTTACTATTTCCCCAGAGTACTGGTTCTTGGTGGGAGAGCAGGGTCTGTCTTACCTCTGGGACCTTCACTTCTGCCTTCTGTTGATGCTTTTGAGATTGGTAATCCTTAGCATTTTCACATACACATGTGGAGAATGGAAGAGGGCTGCTGCCCCATTAGATATTTCTTCAAGCTTGTGGACCAGTCTCCTCAAGTCAAAATCACCATAGGCCGTAGTGCTGGCAACAGCACTATTTAAAAACTGGATCCAAGCATGGCTCCATTTTGAACATGAGTTGGGCAGTGGTTTGACTACAAACAAACTTTACAAGGCTCTCAAACACAGCTTAATCCCTGTGCCTGTTGGATTTGGTCCATGCTGTTTTCTAAAGCAGTGCAGAAAGAAGCTACCTTGATCTGCATGCTGTGAAGACTTATGGTTCCAGGACTTGGATTTTTATCTTGTGCCAGGAGAGCGGCTTTGTAAATACTCTTTCATGGGGCAGCTTTTACTTTGGGTGTGGGGTTCCTTTGTACCCCTACTGGTAACGATTGATTTGGTGCTAATTCAGAGTACCTTCTGGACATTGTCAGTCTGTTTTCTGACCCTCTGGATTGTGTTTGGTCTTTCAGGAATCAAGTAATTTCCCTGAGTGTTCCTGTGATTTCCCCAAGACGCAGGAGCAAGTTTGAACAGATACAGCAATAGGGCTTAGTTTGAATTTGATGAGCTTACACTGATACAAAGCAGTTATTTGCATTCTTATCAAAATAATAAAATATGAAACTTTCTAGCAATATATAATCTTCAAAACGGTTCCTAGAAAAGTGCTGGGATCTTTTATTGTTAGCATGGGCACATGTGACAATCTAACAGGTTACCTTGAAGTAGGAACCTCAAGTTTGAGGAGCCAGATTCAGCAGAGCATACTTTGAGGAAGCAGCTACCCGTTCTGGCTCATCGGGTCTTATTAGCAACACATAAGCCCCAGATTAATCTGTATTGTGAGTAATCGATCAGAAGCAAAGTAAAAAGGGTGTGCATACAGTGAAAGGGAGGGTTCATGGAACTTGGTGAATTTTTAAATTATTTTTAATTTTTTTCCTGATCTTTCTAGTGTAGTGGCCTCTGATATTTCCCCCCAACATACACACCCCACTATCAATTGGACATGGGTATGGTATTGCTTTATAATAAGCAAAATTATTTAGGGAGAGGAATTGAAAGCTGTTCCTAGTCTTAATTTCTGTCCCTTCTCTGCCCCAGTCACCCTAAAAGAAACAAGCTCAAGCCAGCACTGTGTCAGTGACTGCCTTGTAGAGGAGCAGCAGTGGTGACACAGATGTAGCTGGGAAGCTGAGCTGGCGAAAAACAGGTACAGGAAGAGTAGCTGGTTGAAGAAGTACCAAGGGAGTGTGTTCACAGCTTGGTTTTCTTAGCGTCACTTGAAAAAGTATGGGAAATGCTCCTTTCTATGCCAGCAGCTGTGGGTAGGTGACTGGGGTATAGCTGTGCTGGGACATGGAACAATCCCAGATACGTTGGTCACACCTGGAACTTCACAGCTGAACATGCACGGAGGCTGTCTTGCATGTGAGTATCACATTGGACTGGAGTGGGAGGGAAAGGATCACCTGGTTGTGGATCTCATTGTGTGCGGTGGTTATTTTCAGTGCTGGTTCAGAGTTGTCTGGGTGCTTTTGCTGTTTTCCATTCAATAGTAGGGAGGATGAAAGCATATGCAGAATATGTGGCCTTCCATTTGTTTTTCTCCATGCTCTGGTCACCCTTGTATTTTGAAAAACATTGCATGTCTCCTTACACTGGAAATCACCATGGCCTCACACAGGTGGTGTATACAAGAAGCCCAGTCAAAATTCATTATTTCTATAACTGTATATGGGATGCCTGAAAAATGTGACATGCCTTTCACATAAACAGGAAACAGCCCTTGTAGGGGACTGAATGTAGCTGAAAGCCTTATCCAAATAACACCGTTAGTCATCTCCATATGGAAACCTTTCAGTGCCACGCAAGTTTGGAAAACATGGTTGTAACTAGCTTCCACATGCTGGATAAATGAATAGATAGCAGATGTTGTCTTACACATTTAATTTTTTTGTAAAATCGATCTGAGACACAAATATTTTACAAATGGCAGTTGTGGGTGAAAGCCTGCATGGATGAAGGTTAGTATTTACACAGGAACAGGGCTTGACCTGCACCACCAAAAGCAGGGTTGGGGTTTCTCTGATCATCTGAAGTTTCTGGAAAAGTAAACTGTTGTGTTGGGGTTTTTGTTGTTTTGTTTTGTTTTTAAGTATCCTGTTTATTGTTTGTGAATTGTTGGGAGTGTAACATCCAGACTGCAAGTTTGACATGGTTAACCCGGCATTGCTGGTTCACTATTAAGGTACAAATTCTGTGATTGGAACTAAACTTTAAATTCCCTTTCTTTAGAGAAAGCAAATTCTCCAAGACCCTGTTTTCAGGTGAGAATAGAAAATAGTTATTTACTTTGCTCAGTATGGGTTGCTTGTGTGTGGCAGTTGCACCCTTTAGTCACTTTTCAAAGGAGCATGGGTCCGAGGATAATAACCAAACAAATGGGTCAGTGCTGTTTGTAGGAGCTGTCTGTGCTTGTTGCTGTTCTTTAGCAGCATCCGTTGTGAGTGTGTAGGTGCTTTCTCTGACTATCAAAATAGTAGACTACCTGGGAAATGGAGCTCAGTCCCATTTTTAGAGTACACAGTAGCTACTAACTGGTACAGCAGTTGCACAGGGCCCAAGTCTTCATGTGGTCCTGAAGTTCTTCTGCTCCACAGGTACTTAAACTTTGTAGATACACTGTAGCACCTCTCAAAGTGATAATGGACTAAGTGTTAAGAAACTAAAGTTGAGAGACTGTGGTGTTGGACAAAATGAAACATGCATAGTGTTTAGAATCAAACACAGGCTAGGTTGGAAGTAATATTGACATAGAAATACATGTTAATGACAGGACCAAGCTTGGGGCTCGTCATTTAATTTATTCTGTCTCATCAAATGTGCTTAAGTAATGATCGTGTGTGTGTTTTGTTGTATTTGTTGGGTCCTGCCCCCTCTGGAAAGCAGATGAAAAGAGGTGAGGAATCGTAGTCCTAATATTTGGGGAGGGGGAGTGCAGAGATCTGCTTCATTTCCTTCCCTGCCACCTCCCCCAAATGAATTCTGCCTCTGTAGATCTTAAGGGAAGAAAAGGAAAAATCTGGAAGGACTCACTCTATGTGGTTTCCCTCTGGCTAAAGCTGACCCAGCAAGAGGGGGAGATCTCACAGCAGAACAGCTGCTGTGTTCTTCAGAGGAAGTATGAATTTCAGCCCCCAAAATGATCAGTCTAAAAGCCTGAGGGCTATGAGGGGAGGGAAAGTACTTTAAAACTCCAAAACAGCACTTTGGGTGCATAAAGATTTGAGAGAAATTCTTTTAGGAATGCTGCATCTGAAGCGTAGTTAAGCCTCGCACATGTTACGCGTGTTCAGAAGTGCAGTAAATCCCAATCACGTGATGGGCTGGCTGCATCATGTTTGCTTTCAGGTGCTGTATGGTATGGACAGAAGGACTTTGTGCAGGAATTAAATAAAATTCAAATGGAAGGTATCTGGTAATCTTCTATGTACCCCGTTACAGTTCTTAATCACCTGTGTAGTTAGAATGTTTCTTCTATGATTTGGTTTAAATTTCCCTTTCTACAGATGAAACTGATTACTTCTTAGTCTGCTTTTGGTGGTGATGCAGCAAATCATTCACTGTTGTCATCATAACACCTTATGCTTGAAGAAAGGTACGCTTGCACTCCTTCCCCTACTTGTCTACTTTTCCTCTTGCCAAAAATGTCATTTTTAAAATTCTTTGCTTTCCTTCACTTTTACATGTACTTGGTGAAATTTTCTTCTGGGATCCAGTTTGCTTACATCTCTTCTAGTAGGGTGCTGTAGTCTACTTCAGGCCTCACCGGTACTTTAAAGCTATCAAGTGGAGAGCTGAGTAAAGTGAAATGATGACTTCATTTCTTAAGTGCAGTTCTGAGATGTATTTGCAACGGCATTTCCAGCCTGTGGTTTCCAAGCCTTTTTAGAAGGATGAGTGCCTAGCCAAATGATTTTTGTTTATAGCTATATATGTTTTTATTTTATACAAAATGTCGTCTCTTGCACTTGCCTTTAGTGATTGATACCCTACTAGAAATGGGGTTCCATTGCATTTTCCTTGGAATCCTGATGCATTCATCATCTCATGATGCTTTCATAAGGCTCCTGTGAGAAAGAACAAGGAGGAGAAGAAAACGCTGGCATAATTCCAAGACTCTTATATGCATAATAGAACCAAAATCTTAAATTTTATATCCCGTGGAAATTGATCATGGGGAATGTCCAGATTAGTCTCCAGAAAAGATCTATTAAGCTAATCGGCAAAGGTTGTTCCCTTGGATCAAACTTTTTCTGTTCTTGCCTTTTCTTTGACTGTTTCAGAGTTTAAAATGTGGTCTTTGTTATTTAGGATGTATGAATTAAGAAACTATGCGGCCAGATAACTAGTATTAGGTCTGTACTTGTAGTCTTCTTCCAGAAAGGCTAACCATAAACTTTTCAGAAATAACCTTTGCTAAAATACATGTTGCCCTGCTGTCTGAGCTTCTGAGATGCAGCAGTCATCATTAGGTAATCTGGGAGTGTTGGTGTGCAGGGGGGGAGAATCAAATGAGGAAACTGCCTATCAGAACTCACTGTGCTCACTATATGGCTATCGTTATTTATTAAATGTTTTGTTCTAAAATATAATGGTAAATAAATATGATTTAAAAATAACTGAAAAGGTCAGAGGAATGGACTTGTGACATATAAATGAGGTTTGATCTTTTAATTATGTTTTATTTCCTCCCCCTCCAGATACAGTTCTGTTCTCTTGCTAAAGAATATCAGGTCAGGGCTGTACTTAACTGGAAGTCTTTGAAGGTTCTGGTCAGTGTCCTCTGCTCTTAAGGGAAGAGATAGGAAATTTTGTATTTTATGGTTAAGGAGCTTTTTCTACCACCTGTCTTGGCATTTAATACTATGTTAATGAAACCAAACCTGATTCAACTGTTTAAATGCACAATTATCTTTGTGGTCTGCTCCGTTAGTTTTACAGAGGCTGATGGAATGTCACTGTCCTTCAAAATAATGGGGCTGACTGGTGAGCTTTTGCATGTTTCTCTAGCTTCTCTGATCTGAAGATGATAAAACATATGTCCCACAGATTTCTAGGGAAAACAGTATGAACAATTTCTGATATTAAAAGTAGGCAGAAATTTGGGCAAGAGGTGAAGGGGGAAAAGCTTTGTGGTTGGTTGTTTTTTTTTTTTTTTTCAGGGGGCAGGGCGGAAGAAGGGGATGTTTTTGTTGTTCATTGGTTTTAGCAAGACCAGCAAGGAGAGAAATGAAGGTGGCCACCTTTCCTTCTACTTGCATTGACTCCTAAGCCCTTGAGGTTCTGAGATGGGTAACTTGGTAGCTGAAAAAATATCTTGCTATATAATAGGGACAAATGTGATATCCAACACTGCAACAAGAATTAACAACTGTGTGCACAGAGGGACTAAGACAGCAAAGAGCATCCTTGGTGGTTCTAGTTGACCTATTTGGCTTGTACTCACATTTCTGCAACAAACCTGGAGGTATTGAGACATGCATAGAGAGCTACTCGGTGGAGGGAGAATGCAATCCCTTTTCTTTACCTCAGGGGGACCAGAACAAGAAATAGTTGGCTTAAACTGCAGAGAATAAAATTTAGTTTAACACTGGGGACAGTGGGGAGAAATTCCTATCAGTACAGGTAGTAAAACACTGTAACAAGTTATCTGAGTGGGTTTTGGAGAATTGGTAATTGGAGATTGTCAGTGACAGGTGAGAATAATGTATGTTGGGTATAACACAGCTGTCCTCCTATGCTTTCTTGGATGCTTTCCAGCTCTGTGCTGAGACTGAGTGTTTAAGGCTTGGTCTGAAAATTTAAGAACTGAATTCTGTCAGAGATGCTGATGTTAAGGATCCTTTTGTCACTTGAGCATATTTTCATTCCTATTGAGACATACTGATTTAATATGAAACAGGCAACAATATTTTCCCCTCCTTCTTGTTCCATATGCTTGTGTAGTTAAAGTGAAGATGAATTACAGCTAAAAAATTTAGTGATTTGCACAGCTATCCTAGTGACAAACTTCACTTTCTGCTGGAGAGCATGTTCTGCTAATAGCATTTAACCTTCATTGGGAATGGCTGGAATATGCCTCATATGAGACCATCTGGAAAAGAGCTCTTTCTGAAGCTTATCAATATTCCTAACAGGAATCTATCCAGTTTCTCTTTGCTCTCAGAGCAGCAAGACCGGAGAAGCAGTGACAGCTATAATGGCAGGGTACTAATGACTTTGGAGAAATGTTACTTTTGTAATTGGAAATGATACAAACAGTGTCATTAAAACAGATTGTCGATGCCATTTTTATTCTTGTCATAGGCTTAGTTATAAGAATGGATTCACTCTAAGGAGATGACATCAGAATTTTTATGCTTTCCACAATTAGATGGACAGATCATGAGGCTTTAACTCATGAAATGCTGTTTTTCCAGAACAGCAGCTGAAGTGAGGATTTGAAAGACTGCTTACTTTTCCCTCAGTTGAACTGTAACACAGAAGAGGTGAAATGTCATTGATGTGATTCTGAAATGTGGCTTAAGACCTGAGAATTCTGATTTTATCTCCTTGATCTCTGATTTTCTTATTTGGTTGGAGGGGTTTTTTTGGTTAAAGATGCTCTTTAATAAAAAGATCTTTATAGCCAAGTATTTGTTATAAAATATTAGAAGCTTTTCTAAAGACAAAATCAAGATCCCTCCAAGAAAATTCTCATTCCTCAAATACTTCTGCTGTTTAAATCCTTTGCGTCTTCACTCATTCCATCTTTTTTGGAATAAGTAAGTACAAAAAATCAGCAGCAGAATGGGATGGTGATGCAGAAGAGACACTCCAATAGAGTGCAACACTATCAGTTTGTGCTTATCTCATCCTTTTAGGTAATTTTTAAGATCTAATGGGTCTGTGAGACCTCCATTGTTGGTGACTGGCATCCTCATTGAAGTACTCAGCACCTGTTTATCATATTCTATTATCAGTCTTGTTATATGACAAGGAAGTAGCACTAGGAATATATTCTCCTGTATCAAGGCACAAACAAGGACAAGGAATGGAGCACATACATATTATATATGTAACACAACCTTCTATTTGGGTGTTCCTATGTTAATTTTCTAATGTTTCATCCATTGACAATTTGAATAGTCAGCCTCTGGCTGAGCAGAGAGTTTAGAGTTGGAGCAGTCCTGGACGTTTGTATAGCTGCTAGCAGAAACGGGCAGAAAGTCTGAGTCTAGACCAGATTAGGGATACATATATAGACACAAAACCAGAACATTTGGGAAGAAATAGATACAGCTTTTGACATCTGACTGCTGGTGTTTGTTTCCACAGCACTGTGAGAAGGGCCATCCAACATGGCTGATAGTTTAGCTTTAATCAAATAGCCGTTTTTCCATGCTGAGAAGCTGAAACAGAATGGTTGATGAGGAAAAAGTTCAGCTGTTCAGTCTGTCTCCCCTACTGAAATTCCAGAACATCAAATAAACAGTTGAATCTAGTCTGAAAAGGATGAAGGATGCTGATGACCATAAGTCATCTGTGGTGAATACTGCAGATACCTGCATTCTCAAGAATAAAACATTAAGTCCTTTAACAAGGACCTACGCGGCAAGGCATGATACCTTTCATATAAAGTTTTCAGTTTGCTCCTCATGCTGATAGTCTGAAAGGTGTCTTAACACAGGAACAGAACTACTGGTTAAAATTTTGTATTTCATTTCTGGTTTAGGTGGGAAAGAAGATGATATTCCTGCAGAAGACCTATGTTACATAGAGATCCCTGACTTACTGAAGCAACTGTAGAGAGGGCAACAGCAAAATTCTGCTGGAAGGTAAAAAACTCACTGTAAAGGACTCCTAAATAGGATTACAGCCACTTGCTGCTATTCTTGTGCAAGTAACTCTCCAGAACAAAACCGAGATGGAATTCATGCTGGCAGAGATGTGACTTTTATATTTTACATTCTGAAGCCTACAGAATGCACTCAGAATAGATATTCAATGTGTTTAAGTTCCTCAGGTTGTTAAAAGTCTGCCATGGCCGAACAGGGTAGATTTACTACGGTGGTGATACTGGATTCCTCTGTGTTCAGAATACATCCAAGCTGTGTGACAAAAATACACAGCGCTAGCTTCCCCTTCTGGCCAAAAGAAGTAAGTGATCCTGAAGGCCAGTCACATGAATCATTTCTCAATTTTATTTCTATGTGCTAAAGGTAAATACCAGTTTTCAGAGAACAAATTAATGCTCAACTACCATTGAGGTGGGGGAGTACTGGTGGAACATCTTTGCTGCTTGCAACATAATATAATGATGTATTGAGATGGGGTTCTTTCCTAAACATGGGCCTAATTTGGCAAGCAGTTAGACAAAAATACCAACTTCTGGACAGAAAGATTACAAGTGTCCCTTTTAGATCCCTATTATCTGGTGCTAGAAACAAATATTCTACTGCTTTTCATATTCTGTATGCTAATTTTCTCTAGGCAGCTGCATCAGTTAGGATTGTAACTTTTTTGTTTGTTTGGAGTTTGGGGCTTTTTTGTCTTATTTAAAATTTTTCTCTTGAGTCTAAGACCAAAGTCTTGTTTTTGTAAGCATGCTGGAGAGTAAACATGCAAACACAACATACATGCATATATGTACATACATCCCAGAGAAACACAAGCTTTCTGTGTGATAAAATGACAGCCTCATTTAAGATGCTTAGGTGGACTGCAGGAAATGAGCTTCCCTGTTCATAGCACGGGTTTGGTCTGAATTGGAAACACTTAGGTTTTCCTGTATCTCAGTCCTGAATCGCAATTATCAGATTTATCATGGGCTTGGTCTTCATCTTAGCTGTGTCATCCTGGAACTGAAAACGTGTCTTGATACGTTTTGCTGCAATGTTATGTTCCTATGGACAATTCTACCCACTATCTCACTTCCACCAATTGTGGTTTTCACCTGCTTGTGAAGCACTCAGCATAGGGATAATGAGACAAAGATCTATGAGCACTGATGCTGTTGGAGATGCAGGGAAAAACACTTGAATGCATGAAAGATTACATCTTTTCTCTTAATGTTCAGGTTGTCTGCAGCGGTAAACTGAGTTACACATTCATCACTCATTCCTAGCCCCAGTGTATGCCTCACCTTGTGAACTAAGGTAACTCACTTTTGGTGTATAGATTTCATACCAACCTAATAAAACTTTAGCACACAGAACTGGAAGGAAGATTGTACTTGGTCACTTGAAAGTGTCAGCCCTCTGCTCCTGTCTTTGTTAGCTCCTACAGAACTTAAAAATTGCAGCCGATCGAGCCTTTCCTTAAGCAAAAAGTATCTGGGAATGAAGGTGCCTTGTCACACTCAAGCATCAGGTCTTATTATGCTGCTTATGTTTACTGACATACTTGCCATGGTTTCATTGCTGTATTGAAAATAATAGGAGGAGGCAATTAATGATTTCCTTTTCAGCTGTGCAGTAATGAACTACATGAGAAATATTTTGATACCATGAGTCATTGGTGGCTATGGAGAAAAACATACTCTTTAAGCCAAGTTTTGAAATACTTTCTTAATTGGGAGAAAAAAAATAGTATTTTACTAGCAATTGACTTGCCCTTCCAGGTTTGTAATTCTAACAATGAATCAGTCTTGGAGAATATTATTTAACTTGCTTTTACGACCAGCAGACTATATGAATAATATCTGGGGTTTTTTTCCTCCCATATAGTAATTTCATTTTTTCTATGAAGTGTGAACATTTACAGAAAGGATCACTGCTTTTATAAGAAAATATGCTTTTTTTATCTGTCCTCTCTATATGTCATTTTGTATCAGGCAGTTCATCATTAACAATTAAAAAACTTGTATGTAAGCAGTAGAAAACTTTCCTGTAATGGTTGATGTCATTACTAATTTGCAATAGTAGCTCAGTTCATACCAACTAGAAAATGTTGAAGTCACTGCTGTAAGGTTTTGTGAAGAAACTTCAGCCTCCCTTATTTATAAAAAAGTTACACAAATATAAACCATAGTTGCTGAAGATGAATTTTTCCTCCTCTTTCTTCAGATAACTCTCTTGTAGGTCTCAGTCAAAGCTCAAAGTGCAAATTTCTTTTTCCAGATTCTCAGGCAGCTCTGACAACCCTATGGCTCCTCACCAGCACTTTGTAAGTTGCTGAACCTGGAAAGCTGTGGTAAAGCTTTTGTCTCCAGACCTAGCCAGCGAGCTGACTTGCTGCTCTGTTCTGGCTTTTTTAGTAAAACCTTCCAATGCAGCAAACACCTGTTTGTGTAGTTGTTAATGAGCCTTTGGGGAGATTTACTTCTTTTGTGCTGTTTTCTTGCCTGAGCCACAAACACAAAACCTGAGGCCTGGGCTTATTGTTACATTTAAATGTACTAACTTTCAGCTGTGAATATGCTTTCTATTGGTTTTATTTCAGGTGTTCAATTACCTTTTAAAATGAGGCACATGGAACAAGTGCTAAGACTGTTCTTAAAAGGCTGATGGTCTTTACTGGAAATGAGACTGTAATCATCAGTTACCTTGCTTAGGACAAGGGGAGATGGCTCTAAGATGAAAGAGGGTAGATTTAGATTAGATACTCTGAGGTTCTTCAGTATGAGAGTGGTGAGGCCCTGGCACAGGGTGCCCAGAGAAGCTGTGGCTGTCCCATCCCTGGCAGTGTTCAAGGCCAGGCTGGATAGGGCTTGGAGCAACCTGGGCTAGTGGAAAGTATCCTGCCCATGGCGGGGGGTTGGAACTAGATGATCTTTAAGGTCCCTTCCAACCTAAACTGTTCCATAATTGTGTTGCACTGCAAAGAAGAAATTGGTTCAATGTGCTCTGCTTGGGGGAAAACTGAAATGAATTGAGGGCTGTCCTCTGAAATAAAGGACAAATAGTCATTTGGTTGCCACTATAGTTTCAGCTGTACTATAGTGTCAGCAGGGTAGTTATTCTGTAACTTGGCTAAACCTGATATGCAGGTAAGATTTAACCCTCACTATAGACAGACACTTGTTTGTTGCTCCGGTCAGCTGTTGTAGGATGCAGTAGAGAAGACCCCTCATTTCTCCTGTGCAATGGGAGGCAGTGGGTATGGTTCATAGCTGCAGAAGGAGAAGTGGTGGACTGGTGGTTCCCGGGGGTGGAGACGCAGGGGTGTTCACAGGATGGGCCCTGATGGAGTTTGGATGCTGAATGTCGATATGTGCTACGTCAGCCAAAATTTCTAATGTAGTTTAAGGAATATCCTGGGGCTTTTCCTTGGACTGCTTGTAATACCGATAAACCCATGAGTCTAGTTCACTCATACTAAGAACTTGCATTTGCAAGTGAGCAGGGTGGACTATTAGAGAATGGAGAAATGCTGGAGGAAGAGAGAGAGTGAAGGCATCCAGGTGTTAGACTGCAAGTATGATGTGAGTAGTCAGTGTAGGAATTGCCACTGAATTTGTATTCCTGAATAAGAAGTTAATTTTGGAATAAGGCAAAGTGGAGAAGGGGATTTAGAAGCATGGCAGAGCCTTCTTAAACGCTTTTCCCATCCTCACTGGGGGAGAAAAAAAACAGTGCAATAAAACCTCATCTCTAAGAAATCATGACTTCTTCATAAAAGTGATGCAGATTTCATAGTTCTGCAACCATAACCAGTATTGACTGTAGGGATGCCACACCCTTTAACATAAAGAGGGAGGGACCAATAGAGGTTTGTAATTTAAGTGTTTCTTTACACGTTCAGGTAAAAGCTGGTGAGTTTCAAGCTGATGCTCTTTACTTAATTTCATTGATTATTTGTCCTGTTGTAATTTCATTTAGATCATAGAAAGTGTTAGTTTTGTATTTGCCTTTGCAGCACATTGCTTATAGCCATGTCTATGAACATATTAAATGTTATTTAATATGTTTATGTTATCATAGAATATGATATGACAAATATCATTGTGATAATAATGTGCTTAAAGAGGAGGTGGATGGAGCAGGGAAATTAGAGTGCTGCCGGAGCAACGAAGAGTTAATGAGTCCAACTAAAACTTCAAGGGGAAGCCAGTTAGACAAAATGTAAATTTTCATGGTGGAATTTGGCAAATATGCTAATATTAATACTGTTTCTGCTGTGAGAATTTACAGAAGGCTCCTTTTTCTATTATTTTATGATTGGGATTCAGTTGCACATTGTATCTGAAGGTTTGTGCCTCCCTGCATCCTTGCTCCATGGCACACTTTACAGGATGGTTGATTTAGTAGTGGCTCAGAAGTAGAACTGACATTTCATGAGCAACCATGCAGTACCGTTTTCTTTAACATCTGGGGTAGATTTGCAGCAAGGAGGCTAAACCAGATAATTTTCCTTAAATCTTGGATAAGTTTGCAGACTGTGATGGAATAAGTATGGGATATACCTTTTTATTCTTCTGATACCCCTGGGGGAAAAGCAGCAGAGAGAAAACAAAATGGAAGATGACTTAAATTTGAAATATAAAACCCCTCAAACTAACCAACCCAAAACAACACACCTCCCTCCAAAAAAACCCTCAAAACCCAAAAACCAACCAACCCAAGCTACCAAAAAACCAGAACAATTTTTAAAAAAGAGAGAGAAACAAAGAGGGTGATGTGAAAAGCTACTGAAGTACATTCCTGAATACCTCAGCCACAATGTTAAGTGAGTTAATAATGACCGGGTAAAGGAACACATAAGCCAAGAGAACTCCATATGTTGAAGATCAGAAAGCACAAGAACATTCAATCTGACCAAAATTCATAGGGCTGTGTGTAATAAGGACCAAAAAAGATATGGTCGGTTACATACATTTAAAAACAGTAGGGGAAACATAGAGCAGTGTATAGTATGACAGAATGTAGATTAAGGAGGCTCTAGATTTAGTCCCACTTCTAAGGAAATATTTTGCCTATTTTGGATGAGGTTAGAGTAAGATAAAATCAGAGATGTTAGAAGAGGGCACAGTTCTAGGAGACTTGCATAATCTCTATTCCAGAATACTGAAAGAAGGGGTATATAATTGACAATGCATTAGGAAGTGTTCGTGTCATAGCTGACACTGGAGGACTACAGTCTCTGACTGGAGAAAAGCAAACTTGTTGAATAATGGAGTTGATGGGAAAAGAGGAAAAAAAAAGAGGTCACGTGAACAATTTGCATTTCCACATCTCACCAGTGTGTAAGGTCTTGAAAATGGTTCTTGAAGGAAGACTGATCTAAACCACCTACATGCTTGTTCAGTCATATCAGATTGGCAGTGCGACTGAGGAACTGTATAAAATAGCAGAAGTTTTGTTCTTACCTGCTAAATGCACAATTTAACCTCATTCCTATTATTCCAGTCCACAAGATTATCATAGACAGAGAACTGAACAAGCCACTGTCCACTTCAGCACTGACAAAATGTGCCACTTCACATACCCATTCATCTAGTTCTTGCAACAAGGTCAATGACAAAAGTGTTTAAGACAAAAGCACACAAAGTGGAATAAAATGCAGGATCAATGATCTGTGATGAAATCATAACAAATGGAATTCTTTGCTGGTGGTGCTGTTATTAAAATAGCAGGGATGTGCTACTTAGGTTTAAGGAAGAGATTATAGTGACACATGCTAACTCTGAAGAATAAAGATCTGGTTAAACAGACTACACAAGGCTGTTTTGAAAGGGGGATTTTTGTCTCTTTCTGCAGTGGTTCCATCACATGCTGATAGGGACATGAAATTGCATGTTTTCTCAACTCTGAAGAGTAGATTGTTCAGTTCTCTATGATAATCTTGTGGACCAGAATAGGAATGAGATTAAATCATACATTCAGCAGTTAAGAACAAAACATTAGTTACTTTATACAGTCCATCAGTTGCACTGCTGATCTGATAGGACTGTGAACAAGTCTGATGCATTCTAGAATAGTGCTAGTATCATTGTAAGGCACTAATAACAGCTCAGCAGCCAATTGTGTGCATTCCTGTTTATTGGAAATAAACACATGTACTTTAACAAGAAGAGGTGTACAAAAGCAGTGGTAGGGTGACTAGGCAAATGATAACAATTAAAAGCAACATTCCATGAGAGGAAATTGTAAAAATCAGGTTTGTTTAACTCAGCAAAATGAAAACTGAAGTGTGATTAAATAAACATGTTTGGAGGGTTGAGCATCTCTTTTCCCTTCCTGGAACCTGAAATGAAATCAGGGAGTAGTAAATTGTCATGCACAAATTTAAAGTGGATGTTTTTAAGACTTCAGACCAGGAGCGAAATGATCATTTGCAACATCCTTCCTCGTAAGGACAGGGCAAATAAGTTGGTATTATATTGGCATGGAAGTTTGTGTACTCATGCAATAACCGAACATGAGTTTGAAGTGTATCACCGAAGTGATCTATTCGGTTGTCACTGTTGTGTTCCTATAGTGTATTTCTTTAATCTTTAGCATTCCTTCAGAGAGTTTATTTTTTCCCTGACTGGGTTTACTAGTTGGTTTATGAGATCTCCAAGGTGTTGGATTATGGTTTAGGGTCACATTTTGCGACTAGGCTGAGGTTTCAACCGATCTGACACGGACGGACCCGCTTAGGGCACGCTGGGCGCTGTCTCCCGTGCAGAGCAGAGGGAGCGCCCGTCTCTCAGGGTCCAGTTTATGTC
>NW_009931394.1:67194-67530 GCF_000696875.1 Nestor notabilis | reverse complement strand
TAAATAAAAAATAAAAATAATACATTTTAATTCATCAGTGCATTATTTGTAGCTTTTGCTGCTTATTATTAAAACAGGCGCTTCAGATGCAAAGTAATAGAACCCATGTGGGTTTTTTTAGGACACTATTAGATTGGAAAAGTTTTGGGGGACAAAACACCTGGTTTTGTTCTAAAACTGAATCAATAGACTCAAAGATAAAATACTATTTTTAAGTGTTGAGAGAAATTGTATCTGTACATACACTGGTTTTAAGAGGAAAAATGTTACCTATGAAACAGAGGAGATGTTAGTGTGGGAGAGAAGAGAAAGATGTTAACCAGTTACTCCAAGGTG
>NW_009931394.1:0-67161 GCF_000696875.1 Nestor notabilis | reverse complement strand
AAGGCATATTAGTATAAGCCACGGAAGTTATGAGGCGGTATGGAATTAATATCTTTGAGTCCAAGGTGTCTGATATTGTGAATTGATTCACAAGATCATCTCTGGAAAGACTTTTGTAGCTTTCTGCTGGGTATGAGGCTGAAGATCAGAGATGGATCTGAGTCTTCATGCGAAGCGTCTTGTCACTGTCAAGATATGTCACTTCTAAGATATGTGTGTGAGCTGGTGCTGGTGCAGGAGCTTTTGCTGGTACGTGGTAGTTGCTCAGCTCTATTTGCTACTCTGTGTGTTTGGTGTCCAGTATTCTGTCCTGTTGCAGGCAGTGGTGTGTAGAGGAGGTGTGTAAGTACCCATGCATGTGCTGTAGGGGTGTTTGTTGTGATAATGATGGGGTGGTGTAGAAATAAGTGATCTTTATCAAATCAAAATCTCAGCACCTACTGTCAACTCATATGTGGTTTTGAAATCTGTTTCTTCTATTTCAGACCTGAACAGGGCTCTCTGCCAAAAATCTGTATATTTTTTCCAGCTGCTACAGTTGATTTGATAAATGATATTGGCTTAATCTTAAAAACCTTGTTTTATCTACATCCTTAGAACTTTAAGGTTCCAGTAGTCAGTGACTACAGACTATGACATTAATCCCCATGTTGTGGTTTTTTTTCTTTCTTTTTTTTTTGAATTCTCATGCAGAGACCAGTATCTCCTTTCAACTTGCTCACTGTAAAAATACTAAGAGTGAGGAATGCCCGGAAGGCAGACTTGCGTGAGTATTTCTACTATTGGATGTTTCCTATAATTCTTTAAAGCAAAGAAAATATTGGGTCAATGTTATTGTTCTTAAATTGTGTGGGAGTAAAAAGGTATGTTGCTGCAAGCCTGCAAGAATTATTTGATGGTGATACTGTAAAGAGGCTGTGGTGCATTTGATCTCTTTCATACCTCAGTCTGAGATGTATTTCCTACACTAATGACACCAGACTAAGATGCTCATCAGAGGGCTGCTCTTTAAATGATGAAAATTCTTTTACTTTTGAGTAGGAAGCCTGAGTATTTCCTACAGAATTTCTGGGTAGAAGAAAGTAAAGCACTGGTGATGCAAAGGTAAAATCAGCAGTAGTAAGAAAGCCTAAAAAAAGAACAGAAGTACAAGCAACGCATTCTATAACTTCCGAGGAATTCATAAATACATAAGAAGAGATGATAATATCCAGTGTGTCTGGGAATTTAACCTAGAGAATGCAGCAATTTGAGTTAGAAAAAATTAAACAGAACACTACTGTAAGAGTTTTGAAGGAGTTTATGTGAGGGATGGTGAAGGAAAACAGGAAAAGGATATCCAGAATAGAGGCTACAAGAGAAGAATCTCATAGCCAGATCATACAACTAGAGTTAACAGTGAAAGAGCCCAAGACAGAAGAAATCACTGCACTAAAGAAGCCTACAGAGTCTAAAGATATCCTACTGTGGAAGCTCTGTAACGATTCAGTTTGACTCTGCAAACTAGTGGCATTGGCTTGTTGAACCAGAGTATGGACACAGTAAAATCCTCACTGAGAGAATGAGACTTGCAATAGGTGGCAAGAAGGGTCTTTTCACTTTCCAGATGTGGCACTGACTCGGGGGACTGGTTTAATTCTGAATTTTCCAGTTCATTGAGGAGCTTCTGTTCCACACATATGGATCCTTAATAACCCACCTTCCGGGTGCACTGAGGCTTCTTCAGGTGCCTTTCAAAATGCAATTATGCCACTGAGTCACTTTGATGGGGAAATATGAATGGTAAAATATCTGTTTAAAGAGGCTGGAAAGGCATAAAAGAAACAGGTGAAATACAGGCAAAGAGAATAAGAAAACTCACATCTAAAGACCACTAGAATAAAATGGAAATATGTAAGACAAAGAGGAAAAGTTCACAACATATTCCCCAAAATCTTGCTGAACATTGCTCAAAATTAATTATTATTTTTGTACACATCGAATTTCCTGCATCACATCCTAGTTTCTAAAGAAACCAGCTGTAAATTTTAGTTAATTTACTATGTATGTTGAGGTTTTTTCCCAGTGTAATGGGTTAAGAGCAGAGGGAAACTTATCTGAGGTTGGATTTGATGGTTTCTGGCAGCAGGGATGTGGTTGGAACATGTGGAAGTTGTGATTAACAACTGTATTTCTGAATGAATGATTAGTATCAGGGAACAAATCTCTGCTGCACTTACTTGTGGTATTCTCAGTTACTTACTCCTGTGTCTTCTGTAATGTAATACTGCGGTGCTTATTTATTTTTTTCCTTTTATTTTCCAGCTGTAAAAATCCTGCTATGATTTACTGAATGCCTTATTTACTGTTTATGTCTTCATATTTTTTGCTCTAGAAATGACAGATAATCAAACTGCTTTGCTTTATGATGTGTGTCATTTCAAAAAAGGGATATGATTCATTAGAGAGAGAGCACTAGATGATCTTAAGGTCCTTTCCAACCCTAACTATTCTATGATTCTATGTAAAGTTCTGGGTTTCTTAGAGATTACAGGCTTATTTTTATGTACAGAAGCACACGTTTGGTGGGCTCATAGTTGTTTGCATGACTTTTTATTTAACTAAATCCAAATGTTCAAATGCCTAAGTGGCGATTAGCACCAACCAAATACGTGACCTGACCAGGCAGGCACTGCAATTGCATCTGCAAACTTGCATGCACAATTGCATGTACATTTGTGTACTCCAGCAGGTTGGCTGCTTATGCTTCAATTCATTATGGCTGATCTTCTTGGGAATATCTTGCTGGCAGTTACTCATTTACACAGTGAATCATATGGTCTGTCTTCATGAAGCCTCTTGGCATGTCTGCGACATCACAATGCTTTATTACCTTGTACTCTGGTCTCAGGAACAGATAAATATCATATCTTTAGCCCATTGAGATGCCCAGAATTCAAAACTTGGGCATCCCAAAGATTTGTTTCAAGTGTATCTGGCAGAGAGATGTGAAAACTTCTCAGCAGGAGCGTTTTCTCAGCAGAAGCATTTTCTCAGCAGAAAATTTATTTCCTGAAGAAACCCAAATTAATGTGGAAAACCTGTTCAGTTTTTGTCTGTAGTGGGAAGGATATTTCAGGCAGTCTTTACCTTTTCTGAGGCATTAAAAAGGCAAATGTTTCGGTTAGTTTTCCTTGAAACCTCAGTAGTTTTAACTATGTGGAAACACCCTTTTACTCCCTCTTTGTAATGTTCACAGTATGCTACTTATTACAATTCTGAGTTAGCATTTATTTCCTGCATTTTAACTTTGCTGCTTTTCTGACTAAACCTTGGTGTGTCCTTTGTCAATGTTTGGGTTATTTTTTCATATTTTCTCATTAGTGAAGTGTTTGTGCTTAATTTATTTAAGTGAATATTCCCTCTTTGATTCTCATGTTCTGATTTACTTCACTAGTGAAAAATAAGTATGTTTTAAAAGAGTTTTTCCCTGAGATTGTTCCAGAGCAAGGTAATTTCAAATAATATTAATAGATTTGGGTATAGGCCTGGAAATCCAGTCTGTGTTTTGGACCCTGACACTGACTGTATTACGGGATCTTGAGCAAGTCATTCAAGTTTTCTCAGTGTGCTTAATTGCTTAATCCTTACATTACCACTGTGAAGTAATTTATCAATGTGTCTCAAGCCCTTTGAAAATGGAAGCTGTAGCATTAATTACCATGAACCATTTACATTTTCATTTACCTTCACTTGTGCCTCTGCTGAATATCTCATCTGCTGTGCTCTTCTGATCAGGTTTGGCCGAGGCCACTTTCTGGAAATGCTTTCCTTCCACACTCACTATCAACGTTTTGCTGACTGTGATAGCATAGTTAATTACACCCTATGGCACAGCTTGGGGAAAATATGGCTGGTAGAAAAACCTAAATCTGTAGTTCCTATTGAAAGATAAAGAGGAAATACATGAAGAAAATTGTACTTAATACGATGTAATAACATTGTCACAGGTTTTTAGCATGATGCAGGGGTTGACTATGGCTTGAATTATTTGACCTCGTCTGACTCACAAGGTTGCTGTAAGAACCAGGTGACTGGTTGAGCATTGCAAATGTGAAATAGGGAGATTGCATTATAGGTAGGAGAGAAAGGCCATCGGTGCCTGTATCGAGCTTCTGCAAGTCTCACTTCCTGGTGGTTCTACCTCCAAACCCAAAATAGGGGGTCAGAATATGGAAGGAGCTTATGTCTTTGGTGACACTCATGGCTTCTTCCTTCAGATGTGAGTCACAGCAGGATTTTTCCAGTCTGCAGATAAGAGCAGTAGGAAGAAAAAGAATGAAAAATAAATTAACTCTGATGCCAAAACTGATTTTGTTTTCCAAAAGGATTGCTGGGAAAGGCAGAACTTCTAAAAACTTTGACAAGAATGAATATGAAGCTGGCACATTCTGATTTTTAAACATTTCAGCTTTGATGGGGGAACACTTTACTTTTGGGCAAAAAATTCTGTTGTTCTCTATTTAAGTCAGCACTTTGATAAAGACTTTCAGTTAGTTGAGGTATGAAATTTGGGGTGGGAATGCTGGAGAACAAGTCTCACAGCTGAGATTGAAGGTTGTACGGTGTGTTGTTTGAGCAACAGAGGAACCATCTCAGAGCTGATGTGAATGTGCATGGCAGAGGACATATACCTGTAGATAGTGTGTTTTGGCAGCATTACCCTGGCACAGTCATTCAGATAGTCATGAATATAAAGCTAAATGCAATATGGATTGGTGTGCAGGTGCTACATGTAGAGTACAATGCTATTTCAAATATAAAGTAGCATTTTAAAAGAAAAGTCAGTCTGACTAAGAGTGAGAAGGTAGGAATGAGCATGGCAAATGTGTGTGGATGTTCGTTTTCCCACGAGTGCTTCATTGTGTTATTTAGTCCTTACCCTGTATATTTTAGGAAGAAAGCCCCTGTCATGTTACCTTTGTCTTATTAGGGTTAAATGTGCACAGTGCAGTTGTACTTTTTCTGGATGTATTATCACTCTGCTCATCTCGTTATCCAGTCACCCTTTCAGATTGCTATGTGACACTGTGGCTGCCTACTGCCTCAACTGAGAAGGTTCGGACCAGAACCATCAGGAACAGCAAAAACCCTGTCTGGAATGAAGCTTTCTGCTATAAGATCGACCGCAGAATCAAGGTGGTGAAAATCAATGGTCTTCATCATTTTCTGTGTGCACATAGTCAATAGATAAAGCAAAACTACGATAAACCAAAAAGTATACAGCTAGTTTCCAAATTCTGGAGGTGTTAAAGATTCCTCAGAAAAAATGATATTGCTTACATCCTCCTTGGTATTGTTCTGTTCCAGCTATTTGGTACTTAAACATTTACTATACTGAAGCAGTGAGAAGCAATTAAATGCCCTGCAGAATATGGTCTTACTATCCTATTCCCTATCTTGAGATATAAAAGTGACCAAGATATGTGACCAAGACAAAGGTCACGTAAAACCAGCAGATAGATCAGTTAGTTCTAGGTATGGTGGAGAGGAAATCCTTTAAACATTCTTTATGTACCTGTTCCTGCTTTATATACTCAGAGCCAAAGGCTACACAATAAATGCAGAAACATGATCTTGAGGCCCTTTCCAACCCTAACCATTTTATGATTCTATGATTTAATACTATTATTTATCACAAATAATATTCTGAATGACCTGCTTATCTTGTTTAATTTCCCCAGGCAGGCAAACCTGCTCTCTGTATGTGCAGTTATGAGTAATGTGAAGTCTAATACTTCAAAATCTCTTTTCCTTTTCTGCTTCTCTTTCTCCTTTTTCCTTCTTCTTCTGAAACTAGAGGAGGGAGGAAGACCTAGGCTTGAGACTTTCCTTCCTTGTGGAACTCTTAGTTATAGAAATAACTCCATGATATTCTTAACCTGTTTGTGCAGAATGTGCTGGAGCTGAAGGTCTGTGATGAAGACACAGTCACCAGGGATGACGAACTCTGCACAATTCTCTTTGATATAGATAAACTCACTGTAGGACGTACTGTTCGAGTGAAGTTTCAGCTGAATCCACAGGTGAGCAATAGAATTGGTGAGAGTAAAAGCAAATTCTTTCCTTTCTTCTAATTATATCCTTTTACAGTGTTTTGTATTAGGAAAAATCTACTTATATGTATTTTGCTGAGATTACAAGAAAGATCAAATCCTTGTGTAAGAGCTCCCTGCTAGTTTTTGTTAAGAACTAACATCTACGCTAAACATCTAAGATGGAACCAGCTAGAAATAGTTACCTGGTGCCGTAATTCTGAGTATTTCTGGCTTGTTTGTTGGCTCTTGGTATAAATTCTGAATTTTCAGCCACTTTCAACTGTAATAATATTAAAGCAGATAATTCTTTTTGTGTTAGTGAATTTAAATCTGAAATATGCTGCTTTAGCAGCATACCAGTTCCTATGTTTCCATGCTTATATGGCATTTGAATCTCAAACAACTAGTTTTAGCAACTGCTTTTTCAGCATCTTAAAATTCAGTATCTTCAGATGGCATGGTTATTTGGTTTTTTGTTGATGTTGTGATTTTGTAGATTTTTTTCCCAATTATTCTTATGTTCCTGGAATTCTCCTAAGTGCTATTCTAAATAAATATTTTACAAATTATATGTAATTGGTACAATGAAAGCTATGAAGAAAAATAAGTAATACACATTTCTTTCATTTTCCCTTCTTTTCAGGCACGTGAGGAGCTGGAGGTGGAGTTCACATTGCAGAACACGTGAGTAGAGACCTAAATTCTAAATAAACTATTGTATTTAATATAGAAATAGTCTGAAAACCTGGCTGGTATGTGACAGTGCTTCTTAAACCTACTGAAAGCAGTATCTAGATGTTTTCATTCAAGTCTAGTAAGCTGGGATTTCAGGATACACATTTTAAAGATTTTGAATATCTGACAATGTAATTTTTGCCTTGTTTGACTGCTGCCTCCTGGCCACCCATTTCGTCCTGTTCTCTTTTTGTCATTGAATCAATATACAAGGAAGTATGATGACAATTACAATATTCAAGAAGTTTTGACCCTTAGAAGAAGGAGTGCCAAGCCTAGATGTCAATAGACAAAACAAAGTGTGCCTATCACAAAAGTGTCACAAGACCAATAGTGGCAGTGGAAGGCAGCTCCAGTAGACGTCCCAAATGGCCTGTCTAGGATTTTCTTTTGTTTGCAAGTTAGAGGATGGTTTATGGAATTGGTACATAGACTCATACTCTTGATAATCTTGTCTCTTCAAGAGGGAGATCTAGGTAGGTTGTCTGGCTTGGATGTTGTGCATGAGTGGGTTTGCATATGGGGACAGAGGCTGGAATTTGTCTTGGAGCATGTGTGTGCTGGCTCTCTATCAAACTCTTCTACTGCACCTTGTAGCCAATTGTTTTTTCCTGGAGACAAAGATAAAGTCAGAAATTCAGCTATTTCTGCAGTTTCTGTCTGAGTAGGAATTCTACTGGTTGGAAGATGACGGTTGGGACTGTACAAATAAAAAGAACCCTTGGCAGTCCCAAGGAAGAGACTTTAATGTAATTGTGGTCATGGTTCAATTGCTACAGCAAGAACACGTTTGATCAGCTTTTTTCATTCATGGTGTGGTACCTGAGTGACCAATGTAATAGTTGTGGCCTGAAAAACCCCACATGCAAAGGCAAGAAATGGCTGCATCATAAGCTAGGGAATATCCCTGTGAGGTCCCATCAGGACTGAGAAAAAGGAAGATGCTTCTTTGGGAAAGCAGGTTTCTTGTTGGAAGGCAGATAGACATTTCTACTACAATCCCTTATTTGCTTTTCTTGCTTGTGTGCTGGTCAGCGCTGTTCTGCTGATCAGTCAAGTTTAGAATAAAGATGTAACCACATCTGACCTGATTAAGTGTTGTGATCTTGGGAGGATATTGAGAGGGTTTTTTTCCCCCCTCAGCATAGAGAAGTGTGATGTTGGGAATAATTGCTGAAAGGGTTTGTGCATGCAATTAGAATTGGAGACAATGGGGATTGCATTACCAGTGATATAAAGAACCCTGAAAAGTTCTGAAAGACTGAAGTAGCTGAGATGGGTCACCAGAAAGCTAAGAAGCAAACCGACCTCTCCTGTCTTGAACAAGCTCAGCAGGTTTTGGTAAGGGTTTTTGGCATTGCTGGATGGAAGAAGTGTTGACAGAGATCAGATGTCATTTTCAGCGAGGGAGAGCCAACCATAGTGTTAACAAGAAGTACAGCTAACCATGGGGTACAGTTTCTACAGATCTGGTATTGTGACGGGAACAATGAAAACATACTTTTTTGAAGGTAATTATGGCAGTTTATCTCTGCAGTTAGTAATCATTCCCACCAGCACATTTTGTCTGACACTATCTTAAGTAGTTTTTCATTCCTTTCCGATCTTCATTGCAGACTTTATCAACTACAAATTTACTGTGTTAGCCTGTTCTTTCTTTCCAGCATTTCAGATAAATAATATCACACATGAAGTGTGACCCCAGCCCAAGAAAGTTTTCTGGGTTGCACCTACAGTAGTGGTTTTGTGACTCACATTTTTGTCTGCTTATTGACCTCACTGCAAAATTTGGGTTTTGTGTTACTTTTACCAAAGAACATTGTGAAAACTCCCTCACGATCCCCTGGTGGGCCTTAAGAAAATGATTCCTGCATTCATTCCCATTATCTTTCATTTAAAATGGAAGAAAGCCTTCATTTTGGTAGCTTGGTTTCCACATCTGCAAAAACCCCTCTCGTTTTGCCTCCGTCTTGCACCACTTCTGCAGTACCTGCAAATGCCCACCTTTCTGGCACTGAAAGCCAGATGTTTGATCCTAACGACACAGAGAGGAAGGCATGCTCCTTCCTCCAAGTGCCTTTTCACCAGCAACCAAGCCAAGGGATTGCAAACGCCTGCCCAATGTTTTATGGGCCTATAACATGAGCCCAGCTGGCATGAGAGCTGCTGCCCTTGAGCAGTGGCAACAGAAAAGGTAAGGTCATTGTACACAAGTTGCTGATTTGAGTACTTTAGTGCTTTCTGTGTAATCTTCTGATGATTGTCAATGGTAATGTGGGCTTTCTCCCCTTTGTTTTCACTGGTAGCGTCCAGGATCAGCATGAGCCTCCACGAGTTGCTACAGAGACGGGATCCCGCTTGACTAGGTGGCTTCGCTCGCTCAACATCCCCCTCCCCTCTGACTTCTACTGAAGCCCACACCTGATATTGAGGGGCCCTAAAGAGACTTCTGCTGAATTAAAAGGTACTTTGAGTTTCCAAGGAGAGGTCTGAGGGCCCCAGGGTATTTGCTGGTTCTGCTCATCTTCTTTTTGACCTCTTTCTATCTTTCAGATGTCCCAAGTTGAGGAATTGCATCTAAAACAACTCTTAGAAGAATGAAGGACTACTCTAACAAAACCTTTCATCTCCCCTCCCCCTCCCTTTTCTTGTATTTCAAATGTGAAAGATGATGCTTAAAACAAAGGCCACTTAAAGCAAATAAATGTAAATAGGTGTACAAAAAGTTGTATAGAAGTTAAATATTACTAAAATATGGCAAAAGCATAATTTTTAGAAAATAAACATCTTTTTTTCTTTCTGTAGTTCTGCTGTGTTGTTTTGAGAAATTCCCCACATGTGGGAGGACCAGCAGATCACGCTCGCCATTTGGTTTAGGCACTGCTGAGTCTCTGTCCACTGGGGGCCAAATGTACTGTTTGGGTGGCAAGACGCCACAGGGCCTCAAAAAGTACTGAAGGCAAAAGTTTTAAGTTGAAAGAGGTGATCCCACACACATAGCAGTCTACTCTAAATGTGAACTGTAATCTAAGAATCCATGTACTGTAGCTTCCCCTACAATATTGCGCATATTGCTGTAAGTCAGGTATGATCTAAAAAGGAGAAGGCAGCAGTCTGATGCATACAAGGTTTTGCGAAGTGATCCCTGGGATCACAAAGTCCACTGCAGTGTTAGGCACCCCTTTAATAGACATTTAGCAGAGAAGGATGCCCAGGGTCTCTGTTTCTGACTTCCCCTGCCACAGGCTATAACATGTTCTCAACTCTCACAGTAAAACTGAGGACTGTATTAAAAAAGGCCACAAATCACAAACTGTGATGGACGAGAGGACAGGAATGTTAGTGTGTGTAATGAGGGCTGTCTAATAGCAGGTTGGTGGTTAGGGAAATTACCAGCTAACTCCTGAGAGGTGGATGTTCAGTCAGATAGGCAAAATACAAAGGTCCCTGTCAACCTGAATAGTGAGAGTTCTTCTGCACCCACCTCAGTTGTGTTTTTAGCCACAGCTAATTTCAAAGCTCCAGAGCAAGGTCAGTGCTTCTGCTCTTCTTAAAACATGTCTTGTGTTGTAACCAGCAAAAGCCTTGAAATTCAAGATATAAAAGTTGTAAGTGCCACATGGACTGTAACCAAAAAGACCAAATCTGGGCTTCCTTATAGCAGTGATTGCAGATGTCCAAAAGGGACATCTCAGCCATTGGTGCTTAATGTCTCTGTCCTCCTGGTTCTTCCCAGGAAGCTTCCAAGCCATTCTGTCCAACCATGTAGGTTCCTCCACCCTGTTTGAAGGTCATGCTCTGGACCTCCTACCTATCAGAACTTTATACTTTGCTGATACCAACACCTCAAATAATAGTACACTCTACTGGGTATTTACTTCCATGTAGAGACATCTCCTCCTGTCTTTCCACCTTCATTTCACTGGGCTATGAAGGCTGAGATCTTTTAATATCCACCATGCTGTTTCTCTGCTTTACTTAATTTTTAATGAAGTATTTGAGGACAGTGACACCATATGTCACGTAACATTACAACTATTTGACAGCAAAATAGCAATTAAGTGCAAGAATTTGTGTCTGAAATGAAACTTGAGTGGTATTTAAACACATTTCTCTGCATGCTTGTTTTGTTTTGGTTAGTTGGTTGCTTTTTTGTTTACTTGTTTGCTTTCTTTTACTTGAAAGATTTTCCTGAGTGTTTTGCACTGAATTTAGCCAATCTGTATCTTTTTCTTAAAGGAAAATATTGATTTGGAAATAAAAATGTAAATTGTTTAAGAACTTTGAAATTTTGGGAGAATTCTTTGTCATGAGAAATTTTACAAAGCTATTTTCATTTGTGTTTATCATAACTGTTAGTTGTGATAAACCTTCCCTTAAAATGGGAAACAACAGTGTCATTTGTCTGATTTTAAAGGAAGTGTAATGCCTTGTTACAGCTGAGATGAAACACATATCTCAACTATATAATTCTGTGAGACTACAGAGTGTATATAATCCATAGCTTGTAAGGTCTGAATAAACAGCTCAAGGTGCTCAATCTTTATAATTTTATGTATGTATGTATTCCCTTTGGACTGACTAATCTGTTTTCTTGAGATAGTGTATAAGTTTACATCTGCAATTCAATAAAATAGTATGTTGTAAGATATCCTTAATGAGACATTGCCTAATATTTCTGAGATGAAAAAAATACTTGAGGATATAAAAATTGGCATCTGCAGTGTATGAATCCACTTCTGTCCCTAGATGGATAAGTGAAAATGCTTTTACACATATAGTAATATGTTAAAATCTCACATGCATTTTGCAAATCTCTTTGTAGGGGTGAGAACAATTTCTTCCACTGTTACAATAATTGTTTAAAAAATGTGGAAATCTAGAAAAGTGGGTTAGATTTTCCAAGAAAAAAAAACCTGGGTAAAACTATGTAATGATCAAAACAATTAAGGTGGATGTAACAGCCTCCAGCTCTCCTCAAACTCAGTATGTCACATATCAGAATTAATTATATGATTTACTAAAGCAAAAGAAAAACCCATGGGAGTAAAAGCCCAGCTGGATATTCTGTAATGGGTGGATGGAAGAACTTATGACTCAGCTTGTCATCAAAACTATGCTTGCTAAAAGTCTTAAGGTATTTTTGAATGAGAATGCTAAAAATGTCAAAGTTGAAGGGAGGAAAATGAGTAATATATTAACTTATAGACTTAAATATTTATCTGAATTGTCCCATCCATGACATTATATTTTCCATTTTGTTTTTCAGTCTGGAGTATCCTGATGCCATTATTACTAATGGAGTACTGGTGGTAATGTATATTTTTTACAACCTTTCTCTTCCCTGCATAAAAAGTGTTCATACTTTTAACTCTGGAAACTCTGTGCTGTGTCCCAGAGCCAGTACTAGCAGCCACAGTCGTATGGAAAAAAAGGATCTGTTGTTGGCATGTTGTGAGGCTTCTGTCAGCATATATGTGCCACCTACTTTCTTCCATAAACTTGAATTTTCTATGCATTGTTCCCTTACTACACACATAACAATCAGGGGTTTAATGAAGAAAGTGATAACATGCTCACAATAATAGCCTCGTATATCAATATGCCTATTATTTTGAATGGGTCTCATCTTTGATATCATGAGCTCATGAGTTGCTTGTTTCTCTTTACTTTCAAACTTATCAAAATGCCTTGTCACTATTGCCTTTATTATCTGAACACATAGAAATGCACGATAATTATGTTGCTCGTTGATGAACTAGAGGGTTTGGTTAACAGTATGAATCACTTGCAATCACATTTGTGCTTCTCTCAATCATCCTTTATCTTCTTTTGCTACAGGCACGTGAGGTTTCCTGTTTGGAGGTTAGAGTGGATACAGGGAAGCTGAAGCAGCAATCCACAAGTGAGGTTATTGCTTCATTAACCTATTGTTTTTTGTGTTGTGATTCAGATGTTACAACAGATGTTGAAAAATTAATAATCTGTTACTCTAGCTGTGTCACATAACACTTAGTTTCACTATGCCCTACCTTGCAGAGAGATTGTATCAGTCAAAATTCATGTTAGTCAAGCATGTAGTTCTGAGCCAGCTCTTAACTTGATGCAAAAATAGAGCCATTTATACTAGAATTGAAAACTTGGAAAAAATTATATCAGTTCTCTTCGTTCCTAGTTCAAAATAGTCTCAGGGTTCAAATTTGTCTCATAGTTCAAAATGAAAATTTTTAACTGATTTAGATCTTTCTTTAATATTATGTTATAATTAATATGTAGAAATCTTATCCTATATGTTTAATTTGGATTTGAATATGTACAAAGTTTCTGCACATTTAGGTTTCTGATAGAGATTTTTTGTTGTTGTTGCTTGAACAAAAATAGTAAACTTAAGGTCTTAGATTAAAATGTAAAATTGTACCAAAGGGGTCTGCACAAAATGTAAGCCACCACCAAATCAGGGCTTTGCTGTAAAAGGTATCTCTAATAAATATATTAGGACTCTTCACTAGTCTTTAAGTTAATTCAAATAAATAGCAACTTGTGTAAGAAATTGTTCAGAGTAGAAGTGGATTTTACTAGTTATGTTTGTTTTCTTTTTGAATAGTTAAAATTCTCTCTTCCCACCCTCCACTCCCCCTCCCTCCACTCCCCCAATCCCTGTATTTAGACCAGGAGCTTACATTTATAGTAAAAGGATCCCATGAAGGAAGCCAAAAGATTTTGCTGGACTCTGCAATCAGCCTTAACATCATCATATTTCACTGCATCATAAATGACCAGACGAGGCTCGATATCATATTGCCAGAAGAGGTACGTTCCCATCCTGTATATTATCATTAACCTTAATGAAATCAAAAGAAGAAATTAAGTGATCAGTGAACTGAACTAGCCCTGTTAGTAGAATAAGTTCTAGAGTTGACAAACCTTTCACATGTGCATCCCTACCACTTTTTACACTGTTTTTACAAGCTGGCGGATAAAAATGGAACTGAGAAATCTGGGGTCCTTTCCTTCCCTCTGAATTCACTCCCTTTGCAGAAAGAAGTAACAGTAGAAGAGGTGAGTGCTGTGAACCTTTTGAAATAAATATTTTGTTGTTTAAATATTTTATTGTCCTTCTAGAAATAAGTTACCAGATGAACAAAATCACTGTGTAAAGTATCAGTAGCTATTTATTGAGAACGTTAAAAAAATTAACACTGTCCTATTCACTTTATAGGAAGGTGTTAACAATAATTAGAATAATACGAAAATCATTGCAAACTTGCATCCTGAGGTTAGAATTAAATGGTTTCAAGGAACAGAAATGACCATTATTCACATGTATTCAGAAATGTCTTTTGGGATATTGGGGTAATTCCAGAATGGCTAATATTAGTAGTAGTAGTAGTAATAATAATAATATCCAGATTATAAACTAAATTCCAATCATAACTTTAAAATTATTGAGAGTGCTTTTGTATGTAACTATATATATTTCTTCTTCAGTAATGTAACTTGCCTCATTCTTGTTGCTCCTTCTAAGTGTGCAAGTTATAGGTGGTGTAACACTCAAACTTTTTGTACACTAACTGCCCCAAACAGAGGGGCTTGTTAGATAAGAGAGAATTTGATTCCAAAGCAGGGAGTGGGACTTCAGTGAATTGTACCAAAATAATGTCCTTAGCCATATGAATTATTATTTGAGAACTTCCTCTCTTATTGAATGAGCATTGCCTGAACGTGAGGAAAGAAATGTTTTAAAACTTAGTGGTAATTAGCTTTATTTTCTGGACTTCCAGGATTGTTCCTTTCACTTGTGCTTGACAGCAAGAAAATGGTAAGATAGCCTCTTTTTTCCTATCATCCAGGATTACTGTAAACTAGTTATCTAGGTTTTTTTCTATGATAGGTGGAGAGGAGAACACATGCCCCGTGAGTGCTTTGCCCTGTGCTCACGTGGTGCCTAAGGTAAGTGCAAGTCTGCTGCAGTTACAGGATCATGCAGTTCAGTGTGAGTTTATGAGCCTTGGTAGGGTTCTTCAGAGTAAATTAGTCTATTTTATGACTACTATTCTTAGACACGAGTAAAACTGCACTACTCACATATTAGTTTTGTTGCCCATTTATGCCAATAGTTAAATCTGCATTGTGACTGAAATAAACTCTACCCTAACTTTGTAAAGTCACAAAACAAACATAGTGCAGCCTGGCTTCTGCCCCTTCTCCTGCTTCACTGAGCAGAATGGGAGCTGAGACCTGACCTCTGGGTTGGCACCTCTGCCAACTCACAAGGACAGAATTACACAAGTGATAGGTAAAATCGAAGACAATGAGGTTTTATGGTGCACCTAAAAACAGTCCACAGCATCCCTACTGCTGGGTGATATACAGAAGGGAAGCAAGGTGGATTTTCAGACCATGGGAGCAGTTTTTGTGTAGATGAAATTCAGAGCATAAGAAGAGCTACCTGTTCAATCCCAGCCTATAGCAAACCACTCAAATGTAAATCTGACATATTGATTTATAGAGGGAGCAAGAGAAATTTTAATCTGTAGCTGAAAAAGGTGTTTGTTTTATAAGGTCAGTCAGTTGACCTTATTCTGTTTTCAAAATCACACTATGATGTACCAAATTTGCTGGAAAATGGAGGTTACTAACATTAACTGTTGAAACATTCAGCTTTGTGAAACATTGATGAAAGTAATGTTCAGGATAGAGTCAGCAGCCACCAGAGGGTGATGTGACTCAGAAGATTTGGTCACTATTGAGTGCCCTTTTCAGTAACATGCATTAAATTGAAAGCACACAACATTAGTTGCCATTTCATTGCTTTTGCAGCTTATTTTTCTGCATATTTTTAAAATTGTGCTTCACATTTCTAAAGGGAGAAAATTCAGTGTGGGTGCCTATGTGGAAAAAATGATGAATGTTCTTATGTACTTGCAGGATGAAACATGCAAATGCTTATCTAGACATCGCGTCAGCACACAGGTTCGGTTAAGCACACAGGTGAAAGCTTTCACAGGACAGAGTCTGAGCAGGGGGCGATGCCTGCTCTGCAGTTCAAGCTCCATCACACAACTCATTAGACCTTCACTTTAAATGCTGTTATAACTTGAGCTTTCCAGAAAGTCACAGTGATACAGAAAAAATGATTACTGCAATTACCCCTTTTGGTGATCTTTCCATGGCTTGTGTGTCTTGTATTTGTGCCTATATTCACAAGAAATCTAAAGCACCAGCACCTTGGAAACTCCTCTTCATACTCACTATTACTCCTTGCTGGCAATAGAAATGGTCCTTTTTCTTCTGCTCCTTGATCAACATGCAGTATGTTTTACAGATGCTTTGTGAAATTTACTGACTTCCTGCCCTACAGGTCTTGAAATCAGCTATAAATGACATGCATTGACTTGTCCCATTGTCTATTCCAGCTCAGGAGGCCTGGATGTACGCTTGGGGTTTGGCCTGTGCATGGAAGAGCAGGACTTCCTGCGGAAAAGGAAGAAATATGTTGCTGCTGCTCTGAAAAAGATTCTTCATTTGGAGGAGGACCTGAAAGAACATGAGGCAAGTCAATACAATCCCTGGCAGCAACTCCTCTCTGATACTGGGGGCCTGGCCTACAAATCAAAACCACAAATAAAAATAGCTTAATTAATCCTGATGTTCTTGGGTCAGGCCTGGCCACCTAGGGCAAGAGATGAACAAGAGAAGCATTAGCTGGTTCATACAGCAGAGCAGGGAAGGCAGGATACATGCCTTTGTAGGCTCAAAACTTCTCAACAAGTCCTTAATTCAACACATTCCTGAAATTGCCCATGGGTCTCAGGAGGAAAATTTATAGCGGGCAAACATGGAATGCCTACGACTGTTGCCTGGGAAATAGTGTGCCTTAGCTCAGTAACAGAGACAAGGTGCTGGTCTTGGCATCTGTAAAGCATTCTGAAGGGAGGAAACAAAAATTTTCACAGAGACATCTGAATAAAAATACTTTGGATGGCTTCTGCAGCAGAAAAAGTGTTTTGCTGGGAAAACTGACTACTGAAGTGAAAGTGTTAAGCCGAAAAAGAAGAGTGAATCTTACCGCATTGTTATATGAATAGCTGATTAAAAGTGTAGCTTTATCATTGTAGCCCCTGGTCCTGCCCCCATCATTCAGCCATAAGCTTTGTAAGTGCTTATGCATAGCTGGGTTGTTGAAAATTGAAGTACAAGCATACCAACAGCAAAATTCTCTGTAGCTGAAAAGAAAAGATATTTTAAAAAAATCTAATTTTGGATTTCAGACTAGAGAATAATACAGGAAATCAGATTTTCAAGAATGCTGGAAAGAATATTTTCACATAGATTTTTATGTTTTCTGACCCACAGAAAAGTGGTTGAGGTGGTAAAAGCAAAATGGCAAGACCAAAACTATTTTTTCAAAAGGTCTAATTAGCCTGGCTCTCTTATTCAAGTGTTTAACTTCAAAATTGTGAAGAAAAAAAATTCCTACTTTCTTTTTGATTTATATTTGAACTGAAAAAAAAAAAAGGATAAATTAACATTAGAATTTCAATTCATAATGAAAATGGTTAGAAAATGTAAAAACCATAATATTGGTTTTGAAATTATTCTAGTTTTGGCTTAGATGATCGAAGTTTGTCTCATTACTATTTTATATGATTTCCTAGATTTTAAGTTCTTACTTAGCACAGGGCAGGGAGAACATTTTTAAATTGGGATTTTTTTCCATGAATAGGATACCTATATTCTTCAAGCTCTATTCATTGATTTTAGAATAGCAGATTGCTAGATAAAATTAGAAGCTAATACTTGATAGGTATAAATAGCCATTTTCCATAGATCGTGTAAACATCCACACAACTCAAGATGCTAACAGAAGCAAAGGGTGTACTAGATTGGAAAAAGATCAAGAGAAGAATAGTCTGTCTCTTCAATCGCACCTGGACCTTGGAGTGGGGGGAAGCCCTATTGATGATTGTGCTTCAGGATGTAAAGTAATGAGTGGCCTGAGGCCAGGAAGGCTTTGGCTATTGTGGGGTCTGGCTGATTACAGGGTGCTGTGCATTCTTTTGAGACACTGGTCATTGTTAGGGGCAGAATCACGGATCCATAATCTGCTCTGGCATGGTAAATCCTGTATTTTCTATGATGGCTTCTAATAATACACTTTGAGAAGAATTCCAGGGTGATGAGGTTGATTTCCAATTATATATTAAGTAAACAGCCTCCCACCCACCCGATCTGAGTGGGTAAGACACAAGACACCTCTCTCCCATCAGTCAGGTGGTGGCGACAGGAACCTTTTGCAACAATCACATCCTTTTTGCATGAAGTAATGTCACTGCTTGTATCAATACCTGTAACCTGTGATTTGATTTCTGCAGTAGAAAGGGTTGCTTGTCACTAATACATGCATGGCTTTCACTCCTCCTGCCTTGCTGTGTTTTACAGGTGCCAGTGGTGGCCATCACGACTACTGGTGGAGGGACGAGATCCCTGACAGCGATGTATGGCAGCCTGCTGGGTCTCCAGAAACTCAATCTGTTAGACTGCATTTCCTACATAGGTGGTTTATCGGGTACCACATGGTGAGAATGAACTAAGCAAGGTTTATGTTTTTACTCTCTGCTCAATACCTCTGACTATTTGCAAGGCACCATCAGCTAATATGGCACTTAGCAAAGCAACAGCATTTCCATGTTCTCCACAATATCCCCTGTGTCCACCTAGAGCAAGGAAACTAAACACACTGAATAAGAGATCAATCACCACATTCATCAGCTGCCTTTTTTACCACATTGACACAGTTTATGCCTGATATTTTCATGTAAATGCTCTATTCCCTATTCATATTTTATCAATTATATCTTAGACTAAATGCAACAAAATCATCTTTAGACTGGAAATTGAAGAAAGATGAGAAGAAGAATTTATGCCTGCCATTTGCTGCTTGTTCTCACTTCCATTTTGGATTTAGAGTGCATCTCCTTCTGGTAAAGATGTATTTGGGCTAGTGGAATTAATACTGTCACAGACACTCCAACAAAAGTCATCAAGTTACTGACCCTGGAGAGACTGCAGCTGTGGTTGGTCAATATAAAGTGCTCTCTTCTCCCAGTGCGCATACAGCAGATGATACAAATACTTAAGTATTTAATCAAGTGGGTTGTAGGTAGGTCAGCTCCTCTACACCTGGTTGGAAGTGGGGAGTTTTTTTCAGTCCTTTTATGTAATTCCAAACCTTAATGGCAGGTTTGTCTAAGCATTTGCCAAAATTCTTTCAACTTCTCTGTATGCCTGTGGAGATCTGAGTATACCTGTCTGTGTAATGATTTCAAGGAGACACTAAAAATGGCCATACTAGGACACGTCCAGTTCTCTCACTGGCAGGAGCCATTAGGAGGTACTTGGGAACAAACATAGGACTAGAGCAAACTAGTAGTGACTGCTCCCTAGAATATTCCCCACCTTCCAAGAAATGGATTTTCTGAGGACTTGTGGAGTCTTTGTATTTAATAGCCTCGGGTGTTATTTTTTTTTCTCTCTTGAATTTCTCAGTTCACTTTTAAGTCCACATAAACTTTTATTGTCAAAACCAAGAGCGCTTGGAGGTTTTGTCTGCTCTTGACGTAAGAGTATTTTAGGTGTGTTTAATTTTTAGTTGCGAACCCCATAAGAATTAAGAAACAGGCAAACAGGTTGCACAAACATTCTCTGAAGCCAAACCACAGCATTACTCCTCTTTCATTATTTTCTTCTAATGCTTCTTCAGGACAATGGCAAACTTATATGAAGATGCTAATTGGTCACAAAAATATCTGGAGGATGCAATCAAGGAAGCTCGCAAGCAAGTAACCAAATCCAAGATCTGCTGTTTTAGTTTGGATTGTCTGAAGTACTATTATAATGACCTAATAGAAAGGGCTAAAGAAGGACATAACACTTCTTTCATAGACCTTTGGGGACTTGTCATTGAATCCATGCTACATGACAAGGTATTACTCTTTTTTTCCAGAATCCCGAAGAACTTCTATAGCTATAAAGGAAAAGAAAATAAATCCTGGGATGCCATTCAGTACTCGTAATGCAAATAATTAGTTCAATGTTGATTAAATTCTGTGTGTTCAGATCCATTATTAAAATACTACTCTTGATTTAAAGTGAGGTTGACCTTCAACTGAAATAGTCATAACATTGCAGTCAAAGGTGTTCTTTCTTCTTAAAGAAAGTCAAATCCTGAGGAAAAAAATGTTATGAAATATAAACTAATCACTTTGGACATTAAATATTCTGACTTGAAGAGACACTTAAAAATTTCAAATAACTTACTTCGCTAGCATAAATGAAGATATGCATTTGTAAAGTGACTCACAGATTGCATATGGAGAAGATTCAAATAGAAGAAAAAAACATTCTCTAAATATGTTACTAAATTTTAAGAAAGTGTGATAGAAATTTTAGTACTTTAAAAATAGCATAACTTAAGTAGTTTCCTTCTGATTTATGTTTATTGAAGGAATTTTTAAATTGCCATGTGCAATAGAATATATTTTTGCATATGCTTGTGAATATCTTAAAATATGATCTACTCTGTTCACTGAAATTCAGCCAAGGAAATTCCCTTACCTTCCACTTAGCCACATATTTCCTCCTGGGAATGTTTTTGCCTTTGCTCAATTTACAGTCAACCTCTCTGCATATCTCAAAATCCAAGAATCTGTGTAGGGTGTAGCTTCTTTTGGGATACTTGCCAAGTTTGGAATATCCTATGGCAGGCATTTCTGAACAATCCAGTGAGCTGAGAATGGGCAGGAGAACCTGGATAAACCTGAGAATTCACATTATATTATTTCAAGTGTAAATTGTTTTTTACCTCATTCCATTAACCATTTTTAATCAAAACCAGAAAGATGAGCATAGACTCTCAGATCAACGGCAGGCAGTGGATAATGGTCAGAACCCGTTGCCCATCTATGTGGCCATCAACCTCAAGTCCAGCTATAGTGCTCAGGCGTTCAGAGGTAATGGTTATGATTTAGATTTCTTAACAACTTTATAATTTAAGGAATCTGAACTACGGCTGAATGCATGTTATCAGCTTTAATAATAGTCCTTTAATTCTAACTGCAAAAAAAACCCTTTTAAAATGTCAGAGAATAGTGACTAACACTTAAAATAAAAAATCCAAACATGTTAAATCTTTGGAATTTGAGTTCTCTACATTATTAGAAGTGAAAATACAGTTACAGCATGGAAGATGCTGAAGTAGCAATTTATCCTGGTCACAAAAATCCTGTAAGGAAACCAATCCATATAATGTTTCCACATGGCCTTATTTTGAACAATTAAAAGGGAAAACTCAGAATTTTTGGGTCCAGTGTCAGGAAAATCACTATTTCCTGTAATATTAATTTTCACAGTATTTGTTTAATATGAGCCACACCAAGTGAATGCTGGTGTCACTGTGCCCTAAAGAGAGCAAGTTATACATGAGCAATACATACTTTTATGTAAGATTAACTGCAGGGAATACTTATGTGTTCATTCAGACCTGGGCTTTTCTGCTGGAGATTGCTGTATCACAACCTGGGACCGCTCTGCCTTGATGTGGAAAGATCTTATGGCATTAGGACTGCAGGCAATATAAATATAGCTATAGATGGTAAATGGCGTGTCATGAACTAGCCAGCATCTGTCTCGTGATTTGTTTCTACTCTCTAGTACTGTTCCAATAGTTAACATATTATTGCCTTTTCATGATCTGGCTGTTTGTTGTGATAGAGTGGCTGGAGTTCACTCCTTATGAAGTCAGTCTTTTGAAATATGGAGCATCTATTCCTGCAGAACACTTTGGAAGTGAATTTTTTATGGGAAGGATGGTGAAGAGGCTCCCAGAGACTCGCATCTGCTATATGCAAGGTGACTATTGCCTAAAGGGAAAGGTGGCCTACTCAAGTGGCAGCTGGTGTGAGCGAGCACATGACTTGTGCATTAGCAAGGACATATTTAGGCAGTATGCTTACACAGATATCCAGACAGACAAAAAGGAAGTATCCAAGAGGAAAGACTCAAGTTACGTTATCAATTAAAATTCATCTAAGACTAGCCCACTAATCAGTTTCTATTCCCTCTTTCATATTACAGGCATGTGGAGTAGTATATTTTCCATAGATGCGATGTATGTCTGGAATTTGGCTACTGATTCAGAGGACTTCTGGTCTAGATGGACCAGAGACAGAGTAAAAGATATTGGTGAGATTTTGGAATTTTTTTTCTTTTAAACTACCAGTATATATTGCATATTATATGTATTGCACCTTCTGTGCAGAGGTCTAACACCTGAAGATATCCTGTTGAAGTCAGAGAAAGAGATGAGGAAAGCAAAGCAGAGATGTCAGCTAAGAAATTTTTCTGCCTGATTTAGAAGAACTAAACCGTGCTACTTTGGCAAAGCTGTGCCTTTTTCTGAAGGACATACAGGCACAAAAAGAGTCTCCAGCAGACATGTAAAAATCATGTTGTATTAAGAACACATCTTAAGATTGTTGAGTTAGGATCCTTCTTGGTCCTCCTTGACCACTAACACTGCCAGCAGAGAAAATGGCTCTTGCAGAGGGGCTGTTTTCTCCCCTAAACCGCCTGTAGAGAAAGCTCACTCTTGCTATTAATTGCACAGGGACCCTGGAGTGATTGGCCTCCTAACTTAGTTAATGTTTGCAGCTGGGTAATACTCACATGCATTCTGAAGGTGTCCTGTTCAACAGCCAGTGTTATCCTGTTTTGGGACTTGGGTCTCCCCTCCACCACATGCTGCAATAGAGGTGGGCATCATTTGAGGAAGCCTAGAGTGGGAGGTGGTGTTTACTGCCTGGCAGCTTGTTGCCTGCAGGTAGCTGTAATTTAATTCACTGTATAATGCTGAGTTTTATTTGGTAGCATAGACCTTAAGGGCTTATAACCATGCTTGATTTACCTTCGGGGTGGGGATGGTGACAACTGTGGTTATTAGTTACTTCATTTTTAAAAATACTGATCATTTCTGAAAACTGTCCTAACTCAGAACTACTTCTTTCCTTCTTTCAGAGGAGGAACCCTTTCTGTCCATGAATCCCTATGAGGTAGACACATGTCTATTGACTCCCTCAAGCAACCTCTCCTCTGCTTTGCGAGACGTCTTAACAGGACGCCCAACCATTGCACAGTACCCCAATTTTATCAGAGGCTTCCAGATGCATAGCAAGTACCTGGAGAGTGAAGGATTTTCTACCTGGAAAGGCACAGTAACACAGTCTGTTTTTCAGTAACATTTTGAAGAGGTTTAGATTTGGGAATTTCTTTAGGATTTGCAAGGAGGAGGAAGAGACAAGACTGACTTCTGAAATCCTACTTCTGCCTTCCACACAATGAAGACGTGGAAGCCAGATTTGAACAGCATTTCATTTTTGGGGGTGGGGTTGAGGAGTGAAATTGATTTTTGGTTGTCTGGGCATTGTGTTTCAGTGGACAAGGTGAGCTCAGCCAAAGCTGTTTGAAGTGTCCAGGAAGGAATGAAGGAAAAACCTGTAGTGTGTCACTGTAAATCAGTGCTGCTAGTGAGTAAAAGGAAGGCAGGGAAAATGAGGGGAAGAAATTCTCCATTCTTCCCTCAGTAACTTTCTGCAGAGCAGTCAGTCGTGGGGTTTTATCTGTTGTAATGGCAAATGTTTGTGTTGCAGACACTGTGATAGACTCCTTCCCAAATAAACTGATGGAAACAGCAGATGATGAGCTCTCCCTGGTTGATACTGGTTTTTTCATCAACACAAGCTACCCACCACTTTTGAGATCGAAGAGGGAGGTGGATGTCCTCCTGCATTTAAATTACAGTGGAGGATCCCAGACACTGGTAAGATAAGCCATGTTATAGGGGTATTTTTCCTTCATAGTCGTCTGGTCTCTAGCACTCATCAGTTAAACCAACTACCTTTCTATACCAAAACGGGAATTAGATGATTATCATCTGCTTTATTGTTTAGATTATTAGGTGATGTATTTCTCAGTAACTAAGGAGGATATTAGAAGACAGTGTTGGACAGAGGCATTTTAAAATCATCAAGGTCTTCACTGCAGTGGATCCAGGAGTTTTTAAAGAGCTAGCTGGGCTCTGATGTTGATTTTGGTTATCCTCGAAGAAGTTACAGAGGCAAAGGAAAGTCCTCACGGCATTTTAACACTTTAAATGGGAAAGCTTATGTGTGTCTGGGCCTGTTTATCTCCTCAGCTTTAGGGAAATGTACTGGCTGATGCTGGACTTGATTAATACTGGAAAACAAAATAATTAGTGTTGCATATATAATGAGAATAACATAAAAATAAACATAGGGTTAAAATAAATACAAATGTGAAAGGTGTTTTTCTTTCATGAGGTCATAAGATATGTTGATAAATGTATTTGCTAATAGGGAGTCATTATCAAACCTCACAAACTGCAGAGGACAGAAAGACTGGGAAAGTGGTAAACAAGAAGTCAAGAAAATGATGCAGAATAATCTGGACCGACATGTTTCTTCTCCATTCTTGCAGTTTCTTTGGCTTCTTCCTCTGAACCTGTTTTATTAGAATAACAAAATCAGTCCTGTGGCTTTTGACTTCATCTGAAAGCTCAAAAAAAGTGACCATTTCCATGTTTTGCCTAAATCAATGCAGAAAATCAGATAAACTGCAATGTCTGGTGTGACTATGGCTGTTTCCATCTGAAAATTGACATTTTCCCAGAGGAAGAGTTAAGCCTTAGAATATTCGTGTTAGCTGCTGGAGTTTAAAAAATCCAGGTCTATTGATATTTTTTGAGTTTTGATTCTTTGTGTTAAATTTATTTATTTTATTCATTCATCCAGCCTCTGGATCAGATTGCAAAGTACATCTCAGGGCAAGGAATTCCATTTCCCAAAATTGAGATAAGTGAGGAAGACAGGGAAAACTTGAAGGAGTGCTATGTATTTGAAGATGCTGACAATCCACGAGCTCCAACAGTGCTTTTTTTCCCCCTAGTGAATGACACCTTTGAGAAATATAAAGCTCCTGGTGAGTCATTTGTGGCTAGTAATTTTATTGAAAAGTCATTTGCCTGGTGTGTCCTCTCCATTTCATATCTAACATCTCACTTCCATCTCTGACCTCCTTTTCAATGCTGGTATTATGAATCTCATCACTGGAAAAGAACATGACTTACTAGAGATAGTATGAAGGTACGACTCCCAAAATACAAGCAGCATGGGTGGTAGGTCCTCAACACAAGCTCTTTTATTCTACAGACATGGACTTGTTATGCACCAACATAACAAGTTTGTATGCTTACAAACAAAGATGGAGGCAAAACCTTCTGGAGATTTTGGTGGTAGTGCATTCATCTGGGTTTTGTTCACATATTTAAAAGTAATCTCCCAAACTGAGGACTGAGTGAATAGAGACCTTTGGTTTTAATATGAACTACATCCTCTGAATGCTGTAATTTCTCCTGAACTTTCAGTGAGATGGTTGTTATTTCATCCAGTACAAGACTATCTTTCTTTTCTTCTGCTTTCACTTTTCTAGTTTGGGTAACCAAGACTTTATTTTATCCAAGAAGTGGTCTACAGGCATTGCTGCTGATAATAAATGTTGTTCTCATTCCTAGCTGTTTGGGTTTACATTATTTTTGGACAGAAGCTTGATCCTGAGGCTGGAGAACATGGTGTTACAGATGTCCTGCTGGCAAATTGCATCTTTCCCTCCAAATCTCCCTTTTCTAGCTATAATTACTTGAACGACTATTATGAACCATATACTGCAATAAAACCTTATTGGCGCATCTTGTGTGGTTTGTCCCTCAGGTGTGGAAAGGAGTCCTGAAGAGATGGCTGAAGGCAAAGTTGATGTTTCCACCATCCTTTCCCCATTTACTACAAGGGAGGTGTGTTTCAGTGAAGAGAATTTTGACAAACTGGTGAAACTGACTGATTACAATGTCCTGAACAATGAGAACTTGATTATTCAAGCCTTGCGCTTGGCAGTGGCACGGAGGAAACAGCGGAATTATTAGCCATTGCCCACTAGCTTCAAATCTCCGCGTAATATTTCTTGGGTTGACTATTATCTGGTGAGATCAAGATGTTTGATGCTTGCCAGTGATAGATACCTGCAGTAGAAATCACCTCATCCTGAGGATGTACTGGACTCCAATTCATCCTATTTACATGACTGTTCAGAGGAGCAGATTGGAATTTACCAGTGCTTTAATCTGAAACAAACTTCAAAGCAGCAAATTTGTGATTTGTTTTGTTACCTTGCTAGTTATTAATTGATATATGTATTCCTTATAAATTAATACAGCATTGTATAAGATAATAAAATATGTAGAACATATAAATACTGTTTTGATTTGCATTTTCATGTTTTATTTCTGTTTGGCAGGACAGCAATCCATTGAACTGAATTTCTCTGGTAAACAGCTAATCAAATATGTTGGTCTTTCTTATCCTGATTATTGAAGGTTGTCATTGCTGATTTCAGTGTCTGTCCACTTACAAGGTTTTTATTTAACTGGCTTTTTTCACAAATCTTTGAAAATATATTTCTTAAGTTACTATCAGTGTTGTAAAAGTCTATACAGTTTTCACCATCAATAAAAAATACCTCTGAATTTAGTCATCTTTGCTTCAGGTGGTCAAATGAATCCTCTGAGCTGCTATTCACAGAGCCACCTATACTCAGCCTGAGTAGTTGTCGTGTTGCCCAGCTTTCCTTACATTTCCTCTTGGAGTTGCTGCTGACTGTCCTGTTGCATTCATCTTCCCCTGCCTTGACTGTTCCTGGAAGATGACCTTGCAATTTCTCCCATTTTCGTAATGGGAATGTTTCATAAGATTGGAAGTAGTATATGATATATGAGGAGACTGGTCACAGCAGCTCAGAAAATGCTTGGGATTATTTTCCTTTTGGTAATAAAAAGCTCCTACTGTTGCAATCAACTTCAGACTGAGTCACCAGGGCAGAATTGGTGTTAAGATCAGACATCTTGATTATACTCAGAAGCGACAAATTTGTTTCTATGGAATAACGTTCTAGGAAATGGATGGGAGAAAAAGATTCTCTCCTATGGAAAAAACAGCTGGTGGTACATCTTAGAGCAATTTGGGTGGTGGAAGAGGAGGAGTGGGCCATGTTTTTCACCTATGAGCATGCTCATTTTGTTCATGTACCTGAAACACTCGAAAGGGCACATGTAACCCTTTTTTCAGGTACAGTATTGCATGTTTAAAGCTAGATTGTTAGCCCTCCATATACGAGGTGGCTGTAACTGCGGTTCAGGATATCAGCTCATGGGACCCCTCTGGGTCTTTTCCAGAGATATCTCTGGTTTTACTCCCATGGTTTCTAAGACTTTTTTGCTGCAAATGGAACAGGGTGTGATGGAAGAAATTTTGGTCTGTTTTGCAGGGGAAACTTACTCAACAGCTGGACAGAAAAAAGCCAGAGAGGTACATGACACAGCCTAAGCCTGATTAACCCTGGTTTTCATCAGGTCTAATTAGCCCATCTTCTATTCATGACTAATTGCTGTACTGACATAGGTGTGCTGCATCCCAAGTCAGCCGTGGGGTATCCTCTGCATTGTGTCCTGCTGATGTGAAACCTGCCTTTCCCTCTGTGAGGGAGTTCCTCCTACTCTCAAGATCATTTTGCAGCTCTTTCCTTTAACATCCCCAATATTTCAATTTCCTTTTTTTGGAACCAGGGCACCAATAGTGATTTTGCTGTTTTGTTTTGTTTTGTTTTTTAACTTTCAAGATCATTAGTAAAAACCTGCAAAGTGTTTATAACCGAGCTGTTTGCAGTCTCTCTAGCAATATTTTCCTTTGGAGTAACCTTACTTTGACTACTGCTTCTTGTGATCTCGTAGTTGTACGTCCTTAATGTGTTTAAAGTTTGTCTGGGTGACATTTGTTGCATCTAGTTCTTAAGCTAGAGTGTCTTAAAATGCCAGAAGTTTTATGCAATTGAAATTGTAACATGTCTGCGAAACTTTTATCAATCAGGTCTCAATTCATTACAAGATGAAATGAGATTATTTTGAATTTGATTTCTCTGTTAAATTTCATAATATCAAGGATTATGTTTTCTTAAACTAAAAAGCCCCTGATGTTTTTAACTTCTTGTGTATGCACTTCATGTACTTCCTCACTGAAACAGGGACCACCCCACATGATGTGCAGTGCCCTGCACAGTGAAGCCTTATAAATGTGAGGACATGAAGAATATGTGAGAACATAAAGAAAAATTAATGTGAATTTCAACATTAATTTCACCCTCCCAAATGTATCTTCTTGGAGATCATTCGCTAAAGCACCTTAATTCAGGTGCACAAAGTGACAAATCTTTTTAAGAAGTGAGTGAGCCTTTAAACCTTTGCCTTTACAAGGGAAATTCATAGTTTCAACAGGCTGTTTTAGGTATTGTTTCATGCATTATATGTCACTGCAATAGGCGCTTGGCTGAAAGCTTACTGCCTGGATCAAGCAAAATGGAAGGTGAGATGGTAATTAAAAACAGTCTTTCAGATGTGTCTTTAAATGAAGATCAACCTATTTCCTATAGGCAACAATAGGCTACAGGAAGTTGTATGAATGCCCATCAGTTTGTTTGGATGTCATTGGCCAAAGGAGTCCTTGTTGCTGACTCCTAGGCAGCCAGATGGACCTTTGCTGGTACCAGCCACCTCCATACATGGAGCTGGAGCTTGAGAGCCCTCCAGTGTGCAAAGGCACTCTGGCCTCCTCAGGAAGTGTTTGGGATGCTTAAAAGTATGAAGTGTTTGCTCAGTGCCCTGAACTGTGAAGGGAAATCCCTTTCAGGTCTTGATGTCCTTCTCACTGCAGCTGCAAAGACCACGTTTCTGCAGTGCTGGAGCCTCCTGGGTGTCTGCACCTGGGTGCAGGTGCTCAGCACACACTCACCTCGCGGGCAAGAGGAGGAGGAGGAGCTGGGATTGCTCAAGCAGTGGTGTTGGGGTGAGGCAGCACTGAGTCAAGCACTAACACATCTGCCTGCTGCTTCTGGCAGCTTAAAGCACAAGAAGCTGCCTGGCAGAGACTCCTCTGTACCCATCCACTGCACGTTTCACACCTGGTTCAGACGCAGAAAAGACCACCATGGGGTTGTTCTTCAGTAAAAGCCAGGTAAGGAAAGGAAAAAGGAGGCTCTGTGATGAGTTGTGTGGGCAGCTCCTTGATGGCAGAGGGGACCTGCTATGGGATGTGGTGTTCTACCTCCTGTACTTCCAGCTGAGATTTCTTCCTCAGCACCAAGGCTGAGAGCAAAGCGGGGCTTCTGCCTGGGTTTTGTGCCTACTTTGTGTTTTGGCCTTGAGGAATGAAAGGATTTTAATGATGCAGTAATTTAACTATTTTGAAAATTCCCAATTAAAAAAAAAAAGGTATCTTTTTGTACATTGCTGTTGTCCTTCACTTCCATCCAACTGGGCTAGGCAAAACAACCCACTGAGGAAAAATGAGGAGGTGTCACTAATGTCAGTGAGTTCATGGGGAAAGCCAGGAAACTAATATTATGTGAGGTGTTAAATACAGCTCTTTTAAAACTTATGGGTGTTTGGGGGCATAAGGGAATGAATGGTGACACATTGTTATATATTGATCTATGTATTCGTTGCATTAATATTCTCTGCTCAATAGGTAGAAAGCATGAACCGTGGCATCACTGTGCAGTTTTGCTCTTTCTCTTTTGTTCCTCTTGGTTGTTGGTTTGGTTTGTCTGTTTTTTCTTGTTTATTTGTTGTTTTGGTTGATTTGGGTGGTGTTTGGAGGTTCGTTTATTTATTTATTTGTAACACTAAATGTACAGATTTTCCTCCTTTTATTCTTTTAATAATGAATTCTTTTGATAAAACACCGTGTTTGTCTGATCCTTGCTTAGGATGGGAGAGAATGACAAAATCAAACCAGTTTCCTGGCAGGTTTGATAACCACTTAGGGTTAGGTGGTTTCCCAAGATTTCCATTGATGCTTCCCTGTGACTTTTGCATAAAGGAAGATTGGATGAGCTGAATTATTCAGAGAGAAATAACTACAGAGCTCTTGCTTTTACTCCCCCTACTGAGAAGTTCGGGATAGATCTCTTGAAGACACTTTTCAGGACCCCATTGTCTGAGAGCCAGCACTGCTCTACGTCAAACATAACAACGTAGTTATATAGCTATAAACCAGCTGACAAGCAGCATCATTACACCATGATATCGTTACTAATTCCTGCCCTGCTAGATTGTCTGCTATTTGTTGTGAAATATAGTGGATATATTTAACATCCTTTGAATTTGCACAGACCGAGATATGTGTGTGTCAGCTGTATTAATAACACAGCAAGGCTCACTATCGTACATTTCTCTGTTGGGTTTCAAGAGTCAGACAGCTCAGGTCCAGGGTTACCTCAAATTTCTTCAGAATGGAAAATGGAGGACATCAGATGTTTGGTTTGTGGTGGAATGTGCCTTTTGGATCTCTGGCCACACCTGGCTGCAAACCTTCTGGGATGAAGGAGAAGACAATACAAAAGAATCTCAGTTCAGAAATGTCTTGGATGATTGGAACTGAAACACTTAATTCAATGCTGTCTCTGACTGTGCTTCTGTTCTTTCTCCCTGTGTGCTCATCCCACCCATTTTGTATGCTATTCAACAGACAGAACCCTCTCCATGCAACTTGCTCACTGTGAAAATCATACGGATGAAAAATGCCAGGAAAGCAGACTTGTGTGAGTATCTTTGCTATAGCCATGGAGCATCAACATGCTTGTAAAACTATTCAGAATATAACCAAGTGTCACAAACACTGTGAGTATTTATAAAAGAAGAGAGAGAGACATGCATAAATGCAGGATGCTGAAGATCAGGTAGCATAGGTAGAAGATACTATTTATTCTTTTATCTTTGCCAGTACAATGTCGAAGTCTAGCCATCAGTTGTAGTCCAGATGTTTGCATAGAATGCATAAAATGTTTCACATATGAATCTACAAAGAAAGGTATTTTTATCCACAGAGAAAGCTGTAATAAGAAGTTTAGATGGGGCAGTTCTTTCTATGGTTCCTTCTTACAGTAATGTCAACCCTGTGCATGCCTGGGCCTACCACAGAATATTTTATGTGAGCTCAGGATGGCATACGTGACATCTCTCATGGACTGTCAAACTTGATTCAGCCATAGAAACAGGCATGTTTCAAAACTTAGTTGGGGGCTTACAGTGTCAGCTTTTTCTATTCTTCATTATTTTTAGAAAATGTCCAGGAATGATAATTACATAAAAGTTTATTAATGATCCATAAATACCTGAGCTGCAAAGCACTAGAACAAAATCTGTGAATGAGATCCACCTCCAATCTAAGGAGATGGCTGATTGTCTTACATTTATTCATTTAAACATATAAGAAGGTCTGAATCCAAGAAGTTTCTCTAGGAACCAGACCAAACTGAATTTCTTCAGTTAAAATGATGTAAGACAAGACATTTGTTTGGGCCTTTCCAAAGTGATTTGCTTTGAGTTCTGTTATAGTTTCTTTAGAGACCAAAGGTATATGTAGAGTTTCTCACTCCAATTTTTGTTGAAGTAAGATGCTTTGTTGTTGCTGAAAGCATGGGAAAGAAGAATCTGTATGAACCTTCCCACTGGAGTATGTCTAAAACACAGAAAGGAGGTTTGAAGCTCAGTTATAGGCTGGAGGAAAATCCCTTGCTACAGCTAAAGCCTAAATGAAGGTACAAATGTGGACTCTGAACTGAAAGAAAAAGGTGTGGCAAACTATAGCCCTTGGGTATCTGCCCACAAAATCATGTTTTATTAAACCATCTGCCTGATAATGAGCTTACCAGACTTTCTCTCCAGCTTTTTCTCATCTAGATTAATGCTTTTTATTTATGTCTGGAAACTGTTTATATTCTGAAGGGCATTTCCTATGTTTTGATACTGTTCTTCCCTACACTAGATAGTTCCTATGGCAAGGGACAGGTACTGAAATTCTCAGGCATTTCTGCTTCACAGTCCAAGACAGGTCCCATCAGCCTGTAAAGCTGCTTAAAGAAGCAGTTTGAATAACAGAGGTGCTTTCAGAGCATGACAGAGAGTCTGGAGCAGCAGTAAAGCCACAGCACGGGCTTTCAGGGCTGAGGCTTTTCTGTCTTACACTGCAAAGCATACTCTGGATGTTGCCTTCTAAACAGAAAAGCCAACATTGCCAAGCTATCGTCTATTTGAAATGGTAGTATCAGTCAAAATATTGAGGGGAAAAAATTGCGCAAACAAAGCAAACCCAACACTTGCAAAAGGTGAATGCTTTGCTTGTTGGGTACTTTCATCATGTAGGAGAAGAAAATCATACCAGACATGATACTGCCTCACTTATACTTAGTTGCTGGATCAGGTTTTGATTGACAGCTTCTTAATTCCAGTGATGTTTGATTTTGCTGAGTTGAAAATTTGCCATTGCATTTACCAGAAAGATCTGCTTTTAAGCCATTTCAGGACTTAGTTTTCTATGCAGCCAGAATTGCAGAAGTCACATATTTCAATGACACACTTGTTATCATATAAAATAATACTATATTTCAAATATTTTAATAAATGAATTTAACCTCTGGTTAAACTCACTGGCAATGTGAAAGTGCAAATTACACGTTGGTAACTGTATGTGACTTTCACTTAGAAGCAGAAAAATGGGAGGCTTAAGATAAAAAAAAGTACCACGTGTACAAAATTTTGCTGGTTTCTGTGTAAAACTGAGAGAATATTGTTGGGTTTTTTCAGTCATCTTTAGTTTCCTAGAGAACAGTTTGACACAGCCTTAGGAAACCCAGAAGCATGTGGACCTCTGTCACCAGTGATGTAGCCTTCTTTTCAGTACCATTTTGCTAGCACTGATTTTTTTTTTCCTCATTCTTCATTTTCCAGCTGTTTTTACCACTTTACTTTTCCTGCAAACTTTTCTAGATAGAACAGGCTGTCAAGTGTCACCTATTTCTCACACATCTTACAGATTTTTAACAATTTAAATCAGCTCGTTCTCTCTGTCACCTATTGTGCCCTTCCTTTTGTTTCCCAAGTAAATCCCACTTTGTTATTTTCTCCTGTCATGATCCTTTCTTGTGTTAGGTTTCTGTTGAGTTTAGTACTTACCTAGTGTTTAGATCTCTCAACCTGGTGCTACAAGTTAACTTCATTATTGGTCTATCATCTGCTCAATTTTTCAGGTAATGGAGATGGGAAAATTACTCCATAACAATAAACTCTCAAAACCTCACTAACATCTCCCATGGAGTACATAATACAACACCTTCAATGGAAGTTCAGTGCATAAAATAGTATTTTCAGTTAAGACACTTTTCATTCTGCTTTTTAAATCCTGAATCTTTTTAAAGTACCTTTGCACTGTGCTGTCTCTTCTTTCCACTGATCCATCAGTGTGTAAGTTATAACACTAATTTCCACTTGTGCATTGATGCATAGCTGATAGCATTGATACCGCCTTTGAGTTTAGAGCCTTGTTTGCATTCTGCACATTTCGCCTTCCCACTGGGCACACCTATGTCCCCATAAGGCTCACTGGGGCTCTTGATATTTCTGGACCTCTGAACACTTGCCAGTTCCTAGATTTGGGTGTGTGTCCTATCTGTATCCTGACTCCCTGATGGAGTGAGACTTGGATGTGCGCCAATACAATCCACCCTTAAGAACACGGCTTTCTCTGCAGAATATTTCAGATTTCAAGCTCAGCCTCTCACAGTCCTTGGGCAATCACCGTACCTCTAGAAAAGAAGGACATGCCCTTTTGCAGCATGTGGTTCAGCTTGGGAACTCCTCATGGCAGGAGACCATGGATGCCAAAAGTTTGTGAGCTCCAGGTGGAGACTGAACAAGTTCATAGAAGAAAAATCCAGTGAAGTTTTCTTAGGAAGTCTCTGAATCTTAAACTGTGAAAGCTGAGAGAGCATTGTATGGTGCCTGCCCTCTTATACTTTTACTTATACACCCATCACTAAGTGGGGGTCATATTCTCCGCTGGCACTGGTGTTCATCTTTAACAGGACCAAAACCCCTTCCCCAGAAAAGACAAAGGGGCTAAAAAAGAAGATACTGGAGTGAAATAAAATCATTAAGTGGAATTAACAAATGGAAAGGAAAACAAAACAGACTGCTAAGGCAATTACATGAGGATGATGAGCTGAGGAATTTTAAGACATCAATCACTGCTTCATGAAAACATCCAAGAGACCCACTGCCTTTGGGCCCTGGGCTAAATGGACCTTGAGTGATGTAGAGTTAAAAATAGTCTTCAGCAGTTTACTAGTAAGAAAGTGATATTTTGTGAAGCTTCTTTTTTTTTTTTAATTAGGCTTGTTAATTTTGGAAAATTCCAAGTTTGGACTTTTTTATATAAGGCTTATATTATTTTGGGTACAATATTTTATAAAATTATTAGGTATGTTTTAAATTTTTATCAAAACCCATATTTTACAGCATTGCAGTAGCAGTTCATGGTCAGGCCTTTGAGATCCTCAGAAGAAACAGTCAGTGAAATACATTATTGTTTGAGGAACTATGGTCCAATGTGATACGTATTGCAGGAACCCGCAGGCTTCCTCCCATGTTCTGTTCTTGCACTATTGTTATTGTTTCATCATTATTTATTGCTTACTTCACCATTTAAGCAGTTGCAATTACTCACCAACAGCCTATTGTTCTAGGTGCTGCTGGAAATGTCATTATAAAATAAGAGGATATGGACCGATAAAGGGAGAAAATGGGGGGCAGGGGGGAAGTAAGGTTATTTAGCTACATCTCAGCAAAAGGAAGTTTTAAGCAGGGATGTAAATGAGACTAGAGATACTGTTGTAGGGGTACTTGGAGCATGCTCCACCCAGTGTGAAGGGCAGGGTGGGAGAAAGTGTGAAAGCTTTTTACTGAAGGTTAACTATTTTAGGAGATAAATGTTGAATGTTCCCTGGAAGCAGAAGCTGATCTCCCAGGACTGAATGAATTCTGACGGTCTGACTGTGAAGAGCCTTGTAAGGGAGATGTTTAATTTCACAGAAATTAAACCTCTTATTTATTAAAATAAAACATTTAAATAATTTTTTACTTAATTAAAAAGAAGAATACTGAAAGTTTCAATGATCAAAATTATCTAATATTCTCCACTGTAGAAAAGACCAATGACTGACTGTCCACCCACCCTCAGCCAGATCTCTGCTCAGCTCCACAATGTGGGAGGAAGAAGCAAAATGCTTTTCTCAGCTGGTGGTGATAGTTTGTTTTGTGACACGGATGGGTCCCAGTGCAGGGAGACATGATCAAGGAAATGGTCTGGGCAAACAGTGTTTGAGACCACAATCTTGGTTCAGGTCCTTTCAGCACAATAAGAGAAACTATACCCCAACAGTCATGATGAAAATCTAGCCCCTAGAAATAGCCTCAATGTAAGCACTTAAAGGCAGTCCAAGAGGAAAAAGACGTCCAGGTTTCTGCCTAGGTTACAAGGTCTGGAGGTTACATCTGTTAGCATCAAAAAGGGGTAAAATTAAAACGAAAACATTTGCATTTAGTCCTGTTAGAATTTGAGCTGTCTATGAGGCAGGCGAGACGTTAGCTTGAGCCAGAACAGCTGGTGCTCTGCAGTTTGGGATGCAGCATGGTGTTTTTTAGCATGGGTCATGTTGCTGTAATGTTTTTTAATGGTACAGCACAATTATGATCCAGTCCTGCTATTATCCTGGAAGATAATTAACAAATTAGTGTAATAACTGGACGAAGAGACCGTGCTTTCATAAACACCTGCTGCCACACCTGCTTTTGGCAGGATATTGCCCCACAGTGATACCATGGCTGCCACCCCAAGCATGTTTGACGGCTGCTCACGTGTTGTTGTCAAGGGGAGGGACACGACAGATCCCTGTTGCGAAGCTCTGCGGTGTGTATCATGTTTGAGCATAATTGTTGTAGTTAGGTGGTGGTTAGGCTTACGTACCAGGGTAATGATCATTTGCTTGCATGTGGCTGGCAATGGGAACTTCTGTATGTCTATGTGGAAAGGCACTTGGTACAACGCAATAGGATATTGTGGTGTGACCAACCTGCTTGGGCACAGGATATGCTGTGGAGTGCCAGTTCTCACATCTGCTTGTACCTGGAGCTGGCTGGGCAGAGTATGGGCCTGAGGTATCTGAGATATATAAAAAGAATTCCTGGGAGATGTAAGTGCCTCCCTCATAACACCTGGAAAATATGTATGAACAAGAGGTAATTACGTATCAGAGGGCACCTCTGAGGTGCAAAAGGCATCCCCAAACACATTTGGCAGATGGGAAGAGGGAACCATGCTTGTTTAGTGGTGTTGTCAGAAGTCCCCCAGAGAAAGTCAGAGATCTAAATGACGTCAGGGCTTTGCTGGCTAAGTAATTTCTTAAAGGCATATGATACAGTGCAAAAGCAGAGAGTGATCACTTGCAGAAAAAAGGTGGAGTTTTGGAATAAAACTTTGTTCTGTGCAACAGACGTAGACAGAGCGTATATTGCTTTCTGGGAAATGTCAATGACATAAACTTTGGATCACTCACAGACTTATGCATTTGACCATTTCTGACCTTCTTCCTAGTGGGGAGAGGAGCTAACAGCAGTCTGTGCTAATATCAGTCTGGACTTTCCAAGAGCCAGAAAATATTTTTATATGGATATTTCCTGTTATGCATGCAGAAGTTTGGGAGCTATTAGAACTGTTAGAAGCTCAGGTCATTTCCTTGTATTTGATAATTTTTTTAGAATTTATGTATCTTTGTATATACCACAACTACCTTCGTCAAAGTTACTCTTTTCATTCAGTTACTCAAACAAAAAGTACTTATGTCTCAGGGGTGTCAGATGAAAAAATAAAGTTTGGCTTTGTTAAATCTTCAGTTACATGGGAGTGCAATAAAGGGCCAAGTCAATTATTCTGGTTCCCAAAGCCAGGTCTACCAAAAAAACTGACTGGGACAAGGCACAGGTCTATGCAGATGAAGGTGTGTCTGCTATGCAATAGCAGGAATGCTTGGTGGTGTTACAAATAGAGGAACTACAATGCTAATGATGGGATTGGCATTTATGAGCAATACTCCCCCATGCTATCTTTGGTGCTAGAGTAGGTTGTCATCCCTAACTAACAGATCTTGTTCTGTAGGGTGATCATCCCTGACTTTTGAGTCTGGGTCCATAGGATTGTTCATCTCATGATTCACATTTGTCTTTTATTTCCTAATAATGATGACAAAAAGTATTTGTGAGCAGATTGTTCTGACCTCAGAATGAAAGTGCTTGTTGATGATGTAGCCCTGCAGACTGCTGCTAACCACCATTTCACAGCGAAGTTTTGGCCCTGAACATCCATCACCTGTGATGGAGCTCAGGTGGAAGACAAACTTTGCAACTGGCCTCTTCAGCTGAGAAAGGAAAATAAAAACATTAAAGCTGCCTTCCCTACATCTGGAAACATTAAAATTAATAGATGGATGTTATGACCTGAACATACCTCTAGTTGAGACAGCAAAGCAATGCAATCTTGTGCAAAGAAGCAACGTCAACTCACTCTGTGCTGGGAAGCATGGATAAGCTTTCACCTGCACATAAAGTGTTGCAAATACTTTTACCACTCTGGCCCAGGCACAGAGATGAAGGTGAAAATAGTGACATTAAGCAACATTTTTAATACAGCTTTATAGGCGAAAAACTTGCCTCGGGACATCTGCTTCTCAAAGTACATGTTACACCATAAAACTTCACCATTCCAATGCTTTTCTTTTATATGCTTATTTTAATCCACTTCACAGAAGATTAAGTGCAATTCATCTCCACAGAGAATCAATTTTTTATTCTTGAAAGGTTTTTTTCTTGATTGTTATTTTCCCCTTGAAAAGCTCTTTTGTTGAGCTTTATGGTGTGCGTGTGTGTTCCCTTCTTTAACTTTCCAGAAGGGAAGAAAGCAGACTGAGATCAGGTGCCTTGCTGGAAGACGTGCTTTCTGTGACAGCAATGGAGCTTCATGGGAACCTTAAGTGCAATGGGCTCGTGCCTCCCCTGCACTGGCAGCCAGATGTGGCAGAGAAAGAAAGGATGCTCCAGAAAGTAGACAAGACTTTCTTGTCTTACGTACAGCCAGAGCTACACCAGAAACATTAAGGCATGTTTATGCCTACCTGTGGAAGCCCTTCGAAGTCTGATAGAAATAGACAGTGGCTATGTATCACTTGGAAAACGATTGTAATGTAACTGTGTATTTTGAATGTTTATTGGTTTTCCAGCAATTAAAAGAAGTAGTTCTCAGGCAGAGCAAACTGCTGGGCTCACACAAAGAGTAAACCAATCTGGTTGTCTAGCACTGGCTTCAAGGTACCTTAGCTGGCATCCTGGCCTGCGTTCTGCAGATTGTTCTGTGTAGTGAGCTTAAAAATTCAACACCTTGTGGGGTACTAAATATGTTTAATTGGTCCACTGCTTTGACACTTTCTCTGTCTTCAACAGTTACCCAATCTGATTGCTACGTGAGCCTGAGCCTGCCAACAGCTTCTGTTCAGCATTTCCGCACCACGACAGTCCAGAACAACAAGAACCCGACATGGAATGAAACCTTTCACTTCACGATTCAGAGCCAGGTTAAGGTAGGATCATGGCTGTCCATAACAGGTATTCTTACGTGTATCAAACTACAATATAGCCCTTCCACTCTGCAAGTCTTTCTGAGTTCCCTTATGAAGTATTCACACTTTCTTACTGTAGGTATTTAGCTTTTCATGGTTGGATAAGACTGTATTTATCTATCTGCATACCCAATAGAGTCTGTAGAGATTCTATTTTTTCATTTTTGAACTTCTTTCCCAAGTTTCTTCAGCTAAAATGAAATCTCTGTAGCATGTTTGTTAAACCTTATAATTTGTTTGCTTGTTTGCTCTTTTGATCCCAGAACATTCTGGAGCTAAAAGTTTGTGATGAGGACAACACAACTGAAGATGACCATCTCCTCACTGTTTTCTTTGATGTCTCCAAAATCCAGCTTGGAGAAAACATTCGGCTATCTTTCCAGCTGAATCCACAGGTATGGATAAAATTCAAGGGCAAAGCTAAGGGGGTGTGGTCAGGTGAGAATGTGGTTATCTCAGCTTTTCTTTCATGCGTCCCATATGAAAGCCTTTCTTACTATCCATTCACAGCCAACTGAGTGTGTCCATCTGTTTCAGTGGTTGATGCCAAGTGTTACTTTTGTAACTACAGCAGGTTTTGGGTTCTGCTTCTACAGACAGAGTTGGCCAATGTTATTAGACTTGATTGGTTGCTGTCCTTGATGTCAAAATATAAAGAGTGTTTTGCAGTTGGAGCTGGTATTTCTGAGCTATGTGTTATGTTCTGCAGTCCTAAACTGCAAACCCAATGTAACATTCAGCTTATTTGGAAAATGAAGATAACATACCTTGCACAGACGAACTATTAAAAAAACTGAATTTTCAGCAGGTCTTGTTTATAAATGGTTGAGACAAATTTATGCTGAATTTTAAGGGAAATGTTTAGGCCTAAAAATACTTGAGTGAGTGTTGAATTGATTTAATACCTGTTTTAGAAAGGCTGTCCCTCCATGCTGTATTTTCATAGAGTCATATAATGGTTAGAGGTGGAAAGGACCTTAACATCACCTAGTTACAACCCTCTGCCATGGGCAGGGACACCTTCCACTAGATCAGGTTGCTCAAGGCCCATCCAACCTGGCCTTGAAACTTTTCCTTACTGCTCAAACTAGGAGGACAACAAGACCTATGCACAAAACCTACGAAAGAAGAAGAAAATCTCAGGGGGAGGCAATTACAAAAGACAAAGATTAAGTCTGAGCATGCAATGAGTCTACGTGTGCAGACTCCACCAAACCAAAGCACACCCTCCAGAACATCCTGGGCTTCGTATGCCCCAGTATGCCACCATGTTCATGTGCTGCCACGCACATCTGCACAGGCTGTGGGTGAGGGCTGGGAGAGGGGCAGGATGATTTGGATGCACCAGAGAAATCCAGCCTTGCTCCTGCTGAGATCAGTGGGGAATGTGGGAGCTTGTGGGAGCAGAAGGGAAAGGGGAATTGTGGCTGGCCTGTGAAACAGAAAGGGGTGAATCTATGTTTGCAGAAAGGGGGAGCAACCACCAAGAGGCCTTAGAGTATGTATCACATTTGTCCTGCAAGGTCTAAAGTAGGAGTCTATACATAAGATACTAGAAGCATGGGACGCTGCATGTATAACATATACAACATAAAGAAAATGAAATCTGCTGCATGTGCAGCAACAAAAGGTGGACACTGGTTTATAGAGAGACCTCTGAAAAGCACAGATTCCTGTGGGGTATCTCTGATCACAATGGGACCTGCCTGCAGTGACAGCCTTCATTTTATTTTGCAGGGAAAAGAGGAGCTGGAGGTTGAATTCACAATGGAGAGCAGGTGTGTAAGGTCAAATAGGTGATCAACAGAAATGTAAGCCAGAAACATAACGTTGCTGACACAAAACATCAGTTTATACTTGCAGCCCCCTAACGCTGTCACTGGGTGAATATAATAGAGGGGAACTTTGGGTGTTCAGGAGATGCTTGTGCAAGGCATTTAATGGAGAAGGTGTGCATGAGAACATCTACACCGGGCATCCAAACACATGGAGAATCTAGCACAGATACTGATGGGAGCATAGAGATGTCCCTGATGGCTGCTGCCCACCAGGCTGCAAGGGGCATTCTAGCAGGAGATAGTTTTAAGTTTCAAACCCCTCTTGCTCCTGACTGTGAGATCCCGGTTGCTTACTTTGTCATAACAATGCGGAGAAAATAATACTTGTAATTCGGATTAGTTGTGGGAATAGATTAAATTTGTTTTTATAACTGTGTTTCTATGCTTTAACTGTACTTTAACTGTACAGCTAATGGAGAGAATGGGCATGTAAATCAGTCCTAGTGCTGCTGTTGGTTTATAAGGTGAATGGTAATATTTTTCCTTTTTTTTTGTTATGGCATTTTGGATAAATTCATCAGCTTTTCAGCTCTGATCCCCCAGGTTTGAATTGAGCAATACGGGGCAATATTGTAATTATGCCACCCCTGTGTAAACTTGCTTCAACAAATGTGTCAGTGTCAGAAAATGACCCTGTCTGGTAAGTGAGGACCTCTTCCATTCAGCAGATCTCCATAAGCAGTTTAGATTTCAGACTGAAGCCTGTGAGAGGCAAATCAAATTGAATGTCCAGCTAGAATTTTTAATGCTGTTTGCCCATGCTGCCTCTTCAAAGATGGATTTTTAAAGATAATGAAATTATGATTTGAGCAGAGTCAAAAAAACCAACCAAACAGATAAAAGAGAGCACAAGTTTTGAACTGATTGTTTTCCATTTTGTCTTTTAGTCCGGATCCTCCTGAAAACATTGTTACTAATGGAGTTTTAGTGGTAATTTTTATTTCATAATCCTTTCCCTGCCATATAGCAATGCTTATTGCAAAGCAAGTATTAAAGGTACCAGGTAGTTGCTCCACAGTGGCATGGAGGCACTGGCCAGGAGGCAGGCTAAAGCTGGTGCCAGCATTGGCTTTCCCATATGGTCCCTTGCAAGTGACTCACGCTGGGAGAAGCTGCAGCTGTGAAAGCTGGGGCTGCCACCAGCACCCACCTCTGCCCAATCCAAGCTGGGCTTGGACATCCCTCTGTGATCTCCCCAGGAGAGCTGGGCTGAGCACCCTGCCCAGGGAGTCTTCTCCTGTGGCCAGTCCTCCCCCAGGCTCTTTGGGGCTGCTTCTCAAGCCGGGAGTGAGCAGATCCCTCCTCTTTCCTCATGTCTATATGAGCTGTGATTTCCCACGTGGAAGCTCAATGCCACATCCCTAGATCTAGCAGAGGGGTTATAAGGCACCATCTCTCCCCCAGAGTGTAAGCCCCAAGTCCCTGCATCCTGCACATGACTGAGGGACCAGCTGAGGCAGAGCTCTGCTAACAGCAAACACCTTTTTCTCTTGCCCTGGTTGTCTTTTACAGTCCCGTGAAGTTTCCTGTTTGGACGTGCAGGTGAATGGTGGGAGGCTGAGGAAGGACAGTACAGGTGAGCCTCTCACTGACTTAGAGAGCAAATCTGGATGCCACTTTACAGCAGTAGCTCTCAGTGTTTTACACTTGAACACCCTGGTTTAAAGTTAAGATGCAAGATGAAATCTCACTCCTGACTGTGGCCTGTGGAGGGGGCTGTACTTGGTCAAAAATAGCATATTATAGATTGTGATAAATGTGTGGTCTGGTTTCCCCACAAAATACTTTGCTCTACAATTGTGTCAGATGCTTGTAATATTCCAAAGTATTTGTGTGGGGAATTGGTTCCTTTTCTTTTTTAAGTCTAAACTGGAGCTAACTCCTGATATTTTTGGATTCAGAGACATAAAACAGAATGAGGACTGGGCTTCTTTAATCATTTTAACATCTTAAAATTTCTTTAGATATAACAATGTAAAACATGACACACCATGTATTGCCGAAGACATCTGTTGCACATTTTAAGCAGTGCATTGTTACCGTGTTGAGTCTGTGCTTGTGGACCTGTTTCTCTCCTGTGCAAAATTCAAACTCACTCTGACTTTTCCTGAAGGCCCCAATCCAGCAAACTGCTTAAGGACATGGATGATCCAGTTGAGCTCAAGTTGAGCTCAGTGAAGAAGTCTGCTAGATATGACTGAAAACGCTTGAGTGGGATAACTCTTTTGAAGGACAATTATATACCTTTGAGTGTGTGGATCTGCAGAGCATTTTTCATCTTGAACCTGTGTTGATTTCATTCTATATAAAGACTTTTCAGTTTTTCAGTTACTTGAAGAGACATATCTGAGGCTTACTATAAGAAAGCCAAAATCCACCAGACATTATTTTTGTAGGTGCGAGAAATTACTTCAAAAGAAATATTACAGATTGAAGAGAAACATGACAGACGGTCTGAGATTTTACTGGTTCCAAAGAGAACTGTCCTCTGCGACCAAAACAAAGTTTCTCCCGAAAGTCTGACTTATTCAGAATACCTTATTACTGTACCAGAACAATATTTTGGTACCACATACTGTCTTATTGCTGAGGTACTTTGAAAATTTCAGATTTTTAGGAGAGGGAGTGTTTTTTCCCCCAAAACTGATATCAGCTGTGAATAAATTTCTAATAAATAGAATGGAAGTCTCAGCAGTCAGAGTATATATGGAAACACAGTGCAACTATTGCAAGTTACCATATGATATATTCTGCACATGAGTGAAACCTAAAGGCTGAAAGAAATGAGTATTTATCCAACAATTTGGGTATCAAAATGTAGTAATTACTTAGGAAAAACATTTATTACATTGCTGTGCAGAAAAATTATCCACCTTTTTTGAAGAACTTGAATTTGAAACTCCTTTGCTTCAGAGAGAAAGTTTGCATTAACTGTGGACGGGTCATATGAAGGAACCCAGACCCACACGCTGAGCTCCTGCTTCTGCCCGACCTCCCCAGCCAGGTTCCACTACATCAAGTATAATCACTCGGCGCTCACCGTGGCTCTACCACGGCGGAGGCGGCTCAGCCGGGTATGTGATCACCCCTAATGGGTAGTTGGCTCTTTGCTGTGTATTTCTCTGGGGATCTCTAAGACCTGAGTGTGTGTATGCAGGGAATTGGTAAATGTATGTATGTAAGTGAGGTGGGGGAGGCTGCTTTTACCTCTTTCCCCCCCTTCCTGTGTAATAGTTAACTGTCATTATTTTTTTTACCCTTTTTTCCAGTCTATATCAAGTCAAAATGAAAGGCATATGAACGAGTCTGTGACTCTAGCTCTGAACTCACTTCCTATACAAGAGAAAATAACAGTAGCAGAGGTAAGAACAAGTCTTTCTTAATAAAAACAAGCCCAACATGTAGACTGGCTGATGTTTGACATACTCAGTTTGGTGGGTGAGAAGTCTTACAGTTCAGTGTTTCAGTTCCTGTCAGAAATGATAAATGCTAGTCTAAGGTGTGAATGACAATCATTCTGCAACTATGCAATATTTGTTCTGCATATAGTTCCAGGCATGCTGCTCAACCCTGTTCTGAGTTTAAACTAATTTCCTCAGGACATATCCAACATGTTCATCAACACAGTATGCAAGCTAACAGTAATGGATATGACAATTAAGACATGTTTGTGAAGGGAGACCCTGAAGCAGAGTATTAAACACAGAACATCCATATGCCTGTGGTTCAGATGTCCAGATTTCAACAACCTTCCCAGAAAGTGAAGGATAAACTAGGTGTTCAGCTGTGAAAAGCTATGGGGCTGTAAGTCCACCTGGCTTGGGAGAACGGCCCACTTCTATTCAGCCCAGACTGTACTGAAGCTCATGATGTCTCTCACAGGCCAGACCATTGCTGGCCAGGTTCTGCAGCTGCACTGCTGACTGCAAAGACAGTGAAACTCAGCTCATAGATGGAGTGGGGGAGGAAGGTACAGGATTAATGACCTGAGCATGCTTACACTGTTTGTATTGCGATTTTCAGGACAGGACAATTGACTTGTACACAAAGGCAAGTGAATGGTAAGTGAGTCTCCAACAAGATCTGATCCTGTAACTAGGAGACATTTGTACCTACACAAAGCTCCTTTGAAATCAGCAGGGGTCCATGCAGGTTCAGTTGTAAACAGAGGTGTCTTTGTCTTTTGGTTGCAGGCTTTTGTTCACCAGGTTCTCCTTTTTCAGTGACGGAGAATTAAACCATGGGTCCCCTTTCCTCCAAGTTTCCAAGCTGTTAGTGCAGCTTAATAAGTAGATCTCAATTTATGTGTGCTATTATGTGCACAGATGGAGAGAGCAGCTCCATAAAGGAATCGTATTTCTGTATTATAAAACCAAAATAACACGAAGGAATGGTAGCTGTTTCCCTAATCAACTGCAGTGCCTGTTGACTGGTTATCTACCTATAAGCACATATGGCAGCCCTACCGAAACTTGAAAAATTAATTATATGAGCAAATAAAACCAGGAGTGTGTTGTAGGTACCTTGTTACCATACCAAGACAGTATGTCATGTTCTGCTCTGCCTTCTCTTTTGCATTCTTGTTAGCACCTGCAGCAATTAGCAGAGGCCTGTCTGTGCTGTTTCTCTTTCTCATCTACACAAACTGGTCTGTAAACACAAACAAGAATAGATGGAGTTGACCATGGTGAATAATAACGTAATAATATCTGTGCCCTGGTCTCAGGACTCAGGGTCTGTTTTACAGGCCAAGAAACCTAGATGCCCGCCTGGGGTTCGACCTGTGCACTGATGAACAGAATTTCCTGCAAAACCGGAGGAAGGTGGTTGCTGCTGCACTGAAAAGTGTTCTTCATCTGGAGGAAGATCTGCAAGAGCATGAGGTAACTAGGAAAGGAACTGCTGGAGTGCTTTACTCTCTCCTTTCCTTCAAGCCTGGAGATACCTCTATCTGTATGAGCGAGAACCTGTGTCGACAGCTCCAGGGCACTGTTTGCAAGCCAGGCTCATCTCACCTGGGGAGCTCAACGGTCTGTCTGGATGAGCAAAGTCTCTATTTCCACTTGTCTTTCAAGTGAATCATTTAAAGGAATTTCAATACGAGTTTGGTCCATGTTTCTTAAAAACCCTTCCTGAAGTGCCAAGATCTTCTAGTATACCTCATAGGGATGTCCAGTAACTTGTACGATTTATAACTCATAGAACAATGTTTTATCTTTAATTTATGTGTTTTATTATACTAGTGCCTGGACGTTGCTTTTGCACATCTGTCATTTTTTGATATGGATGTGCCTTAATGCCATTTCTCCACCTCTTCTTTCTGCCCTTTCTTGTGTAGGTGCCTATAGTGGCTGTGACCACAGCAGGATGTGGGATAAGAGCACTTACTGGCATGTATGGCAGCATTTTGGGTCTTCAAAAGTTGCGCGTTCTGGATTGTGTTTCATACATCAGCGGCTCCTCTGGCACAACATGGTGAGGAGTCATTTTGATACTGTTGTTTGGATCTTGTGATGTTAAGCAAAACCCATACTTTATCTAGGGTTGTAAATCTTGACAATGGTAAAAGGGGTCTATTGAGTCATTTCTTCCAGCTTTGTCTGTGAATGCCAAAGTCACCCATGAAAGGCCTATCGTGCATCATACATTTGGTGTCATTTAAGTGACTTACCCCTAACCTAAAGAGGAGACTTTATTGGAAGTGCAACCATCCTTAATCCTATGCAGAATGATCCTTTATGTTTACTTACTGTTGGACAGAAACAGCACAGACAGCTGGTGTAGCTGTTTGTGTTGGATCCCAGGTCTGATTGCCTTTAGTTTTTCCTGCTCAAAGTAAGCTCGAAGAGTAACCTAAAGATAAAACAATAAGTGCCCAAAGCTCTGCAAAGTATATCCTTTGAGTTTCAAAAGCATCTTCTTGATTTCTTTCCACTTTCTGTTGTGTTTCCTGCCTGCAGGACAATGACGAAACTGTATGAAGATGCTGATTGGTCACGTAAGGATCTTGGAGAAATAATTATCGAAGCTCGGAAGCAAGCAACCAAGTGCAAGATGGGAGCTTTTTGCTTGAGAAGTCTGAGGAATTATTACAGAGAGCTGAGCCAAAGGACCCAAGCAGGACATAAAACATCTTTTATTGATCTGTGGGGGCTCATGATTGAAGCCATGCTAAATGATGGGGTAATGTCTATACACCTTTCTTCTCATAAAGTCTGTGACTTTATGACTTTTATAAGAAATTAAAACCCTAGGAAGAGACACTTGGTATGTAGGCAGAACACCACTTATTTACATTAATAACTTGGTGACATAGCACATGTCTACACTGGAGCCTAAAGTGTGATTGAATGTAACATAAAAATGCTCAGGCTAGCTCCAAAATAACCAGCATGCTAATTAACACTGCAGCCATCCAAGACATTTTTTAGGTTCTTGGGTGTTTTTTATGGCCTGATGCTTTAATGCCTCCAACTGCTGCAGTAGCTGCAGTCATACCTTGAATGTGCTGAAAATGTACCCAATATGTAGTTACTGCAATTTGTGTTATAATGATGAGAAAGTACGCAGATCCAGAGTTTCCAAGACATTTTAGGTATAGAAACTTTGAGTTTGCAAGTGCCTTTCAGCTGTTTTGGGTTTGATCTCTTAGGACCTCTGGTTCCTAATTTTGTTGTAATGACACAAGCAAAACTTCACATGTAAACCAGCAGACTGATGATAGCTGGAGAAATAGCTATTTATTTTAAAACCCTTTAAACATGGTCTATATTTTGTCCAGATGAAACAGATAAAGTTAAATACTCTAACAGCATACTTCATATTGTATTTCTGGCCTCAGTGCTACATAGTAAAATTTGCTAGAATTTAGTTTGTCTGAAATACACTTAAAATCTCCATTTCATGTACAAGATAAGTTGTTAGTATTGGACAGCTCAAGGATTTTTTGTCTGTGGATCTTAACTTTCAATAGGATTTTCAAAAATATCTTGACTAAGAAGGGCTATTAATATGATGCCTTGAAGAACTCACCTGTTTAACAGGTGAAGTATGTGATAACAGCTGAATTACCCAGACCGGCTGTATTTTTTCATTTATATTTAGCAATGCAAAGTTAGAATAGCATGTGAAGCAACCCCTTACTGTCATGGTATAGTGAATGTAAAACATGGCTGCTTATCTTGACAGCAATTATTCCCATTCCTATGATTTTCTTGCCTTCTGTTATTCAAGCATGTGGAAGAAAATTTAAGAGGAAATTCAGGAAAATTATATCACATATTCAGACTTTACAAGCTTGATGTCTTCAAGGAACTGATTATGAGATAACGCAGGTTTTTTTCCAAAAACCAGAAATGTCACCACAGACTTTCTGATCAACGTCAGGCAGTGAATCAGGGCCAGAACCCACTGCCCATCTACCTTGCCCTCAACGTGAAGGACAAAGTTGCCACCAAAGATTTTAGAGGTAATGTTTCCATTGTAGAAAAAAAATATGTTTTTACCTGGGGAGATACAGCATGAAGATGCTGTAAATAATGATGAATTGTTTTAAATTCTCACTTCAAGCCAGGAGAAGTCCTGTTCAGAGATGTAAAGAGTAACTGGGCAGCCACAGGATAGACAGCAGAAGTTCAGTATTTTGTATTATCTCCTGGCATGTAAGTGTGCATGTTCAGACATTAACTTCAGACTAATAACATTATACAGATCTGTGACACTGTCTCCGAAACGTTATGAATTCTTAAAGGAAGTGATTCACTGGAGCTTTAAGTTTGCTTAATGTATGTTTTTCATGGTTGGCTAAAGGCAGTAACCAATAGAAGTCAATCTGCGTTCTAGTCCACCTTCCATGAGAAAACTTTTCACTTGCTAGATAAAAAGAAAGAAGAATTTAACTTTTCCCTTAGCCCTGGCATTGTTCCTTCATGACTCTGTAGACAGTGTGACAGCTGGTTCAGGGGTGGTTGTTAGCAGAGTTTGCACAGAGCAAATGTGCTAAGCCAGTTTGCCTGCAAGGTTTATTTCCATGTCTGATGACTTGACTGTATTTAGTAGCAGAGCTAACATTGTTGGTGCCTCTGTTGGCAGAGTGGGTGGAGTTCACACCGTATGAAGTGGGCTTCCTGAAGTACGGCGCCTTCATTCGTGCGGAGGATTTTGGCAGCGAGTTCTTCATGGGTCGCCTGATGAAGAAGCTCCCCGAGTCTCGAATCTGCTTCATGCAAGGTCACTCACCAGCCTGCGAGAGTGACAAGATTTTAATACAAACACTAATGACTCTAGAAATTAGTCCCTAGAAACCTGTTGTTCTGTATGTGACAACAGAGGTACTGGGTCAGTCAGATGAAATTCTGCGTGTCTCATGAGACTCGTTCACCCGCCCTTGCTAGCAAAGGTGGTTTTATCATTTGGACTATGACAAAATGAAACTAAAATGACAAAGAAGTTGTTACATATCTTTGTGAGTGCTTTTGAAACACCACCATTTCCTATAGCTTACAAAACCTGTGAAAATTGGAAATCTAAGACACTTTGTGAAAGCTGATGGAAATAGTGAGAAAAAATAACTAAGGCAGTAAAAGGCAATCAGAGAAGGAGCTGGATGAAAATATTTCTTTATCTGAGGAACAAAGAAATGAAAATAGGAAAATGACAATGTAAAATTTCTCAAAAAAATAAAAATAAAAAAACCCAACAGGTAAAACATGGCAGAAGAGAAAATACTTTGAAATTTCTTCTCAAATAATTCTGCCTTCTGAGTCAGCCTTACCACTGAAACTGATGTATGGAAAAATTGGATAGAAATAGAAAAAAGTTAAAGAGAATCTGTGGAAAGAGCAGAGAAAGTTTTAAAAAGAACGTCCTTGTGTTTACCTCAGCACTACTTATTATATCTCTTCCTAGGAATGTGGAGTAGTATCTTCTCCAAAAACCTCTTGGATGCCTGGCATGCAGCTGACAATTCAGAGGACTTCTGGCACAGATGGACCCATGACAAAGTGGCTGAAATAGGTAAACCTTGGGTTTTCAGAAAAAATACTCAAACTCTTATGTTTTGATTTACATAATAATTTGCAAGTTTCTGTTGAATTCGGCTGTCCACAGCCAAATCAAATTGAACAAACCTTTTTTAAAAGTGAAAATATTTAATTTAAACATAAAATGTTCAGATTTTTCTAATTTCTCCAAAATAAGCGTTGAATTTCATATTTAACCTATATGGAATTTAAAAGCAGTAATTCCTTTAAATGTATAAATAAAATTATTTTCCCTGTTTTATTTATTTGGGTGGAAAAGTGAATTCTTTTAATGTGTACTGAGAAAAATACGAAGAAAATGAGAAAAATGCTCCTTTAGTCAGATAGAACCATAGAATAGAATCATAGAATGGTTTGGGTTAAAAGGGACCTTAAAAAGCATTTAGTTCCAACACTCCTGCAGGGACGCCTTCCACTAGACCAGACTGCTCAAAGCCTCATCCATCCTGGCCTTAGGTTGGATGAGGCTCATAGCCAATTGGGGCTTACAAAATGAAAGTAAGTTTGTATTTTTGTCAAGAAATTAAGCGGGACTCAGCAGACCATAGGGAAAAATAACACAAGGCTGAGAGCTGTCCCTTCCTCCTCTTTGCACCTAGCCTTCTCTTAACTGTGGTTATAATTCCATTGCATGTCACTTACGCTGTGTATCTCCAGAGGAACAACCAGACTTGCCCGAGAAGCCATACGAGATGGCTACATGCATGTTCACTCCCACAAGTGGCCTCTCCACGACTCTCCGGGATATCCTGACGGACCGTCCTGCTGTGTCCAAGTACCACAACTTCTTGAGGGGCTTCCAGATGCACAACGAGTACATCCAGCAGGAGCATTTTGCAAAGTGGAAAGGTGTGGACAGCACTCCTGACTATGTGCCTCAGTGGTCATCGGGGTTAGCACAGGGCTGGGAATTAGTGAGGGCCATTTAAACTTTCAGAAGCAACTGAGTGGGTTTTGTGGTTGGTTGTTAGTGCTTGCTGGGAGGAGGCAAAACAAAGTAACTCCTCCCATCTTTCACTTCCAGTAACATGACTTTTTGATTTTTTGGGTTGTTCTGCACTTAAAGTCCTCACTGGAATGAAAATTGCTGGGGTAGGGCTCTGCACATAGGGGAGATGTGCCTAGGTTTTGATGCAGTTCATTGGTTTGGAAACACCAACAGAATGTGAGTGGAGAGGCTAAAGGAAGCTTTAGGATTGCTGCATGCTACCCTGAAGCGAAGGAAAAGTCCTGGGTGGGAGGGAGTTTTGCCTTCCTTTTGCTTTCCAGATGTATGTTTGCAAGTTTGCTAATAACTCTTAATCTTTTACTCTGTAGATACATTGCTAGATGCTTCTCCTAATGACCTGAGAGGCAACTCAGAGCACCTGGAGCTGGTGGATGCAGCTTTCTTCTTTGAAACCAGCTGCCCACCCCTTTTGAGACCAGAGCGGAAAGTGGACCTCATCATACACTTAAATTACACTGGTGGATCACAGACCTTGGTAAGAAGTTAGTAATGATTTTCCCTCTGCTTTCTACACCTCTCAGGCAGGTGTCTGTAAAACATGGAACTTAGTGAAAGTCAGTAACAGCGTGTTTCCAAACCTTAGAAGAAGAATGAAAATTCCCAGATGAGAAAATGTCTTTAATTTTCTCTAACTACTTTTGAAATAGCCTAAGCATTTCACCAAGGAAATTCAGAGTGGCACAGTGAAGTCATGATGGTTGAGCTGCAACTTCTAGTGCAATTCTATGTAAGATTTAATAGCACAAATATAGCTGGGAAAACTTTGTGATTCAGATACTGAATTTAATCTGCATTTTCCTTAAATATATATTTAATATGTGATTTTTTAGCTGTTCAAGAACAAACTAGTGAGTGAAGAATTTCTTCATCTTTATTTTTATCTCTTTTAATAAACAGAATTTTTCTTCTTAAGTAGTGGTTTGAAGCAAGATATTAAATGCATTTACTATGTTCACAGAAATCTGATTTAGTTAAAATGGTTATATAGATTTTGAAAGTGGTATTTACCACATGAAAAGATGGATTTAGTCTTCCAAGTATAGACTTGTAAATGTAAACCTGTCCTTGAATGGCACCACAGAAAACATGAAGTTCACTCCTTCAGGGTCTGTCAATTTTTCAAGTGGAAGCTACTTTAACCCTGTGCTGCCACATGACAAATATTCGTCTTTGTAGTGCAGCTGAAAAAGAGCATATATAACAACTTGCAGTACATTTTTTTCTTGTACTCTGAAGTCTTCTGGATATATTTAATTCAGACAAACTGAGGTGGTACTTTAATGTTTTGTTAGATAATTCAACAATGTTGATCATCACAAGCTTTCTGATGAATGCTTTTAGTGCTATTTTGAGGTCTAATATATTTTAGCCTGAAATCTTATATTATTTCTAAAATTCAAAGTTATAGGTTGGTTTCAAAACCCTGCTAAAAACTACTGAGGTCAACTCACAAGTTATACTGCTATATAAACAGATAATGTGGTTGTGAATCTTACTGTCTTGGACTGAAAATTTAGTTTTGTTTAGATCTACATTTTTCTGACTCTGTTCTCATTTAATTCATGATGCTTTATAACATGCTTTCAGTTAATCTGTTCTGTTCCTAAATCATATTCCCATTTTAAATCTATGCCTTGGTATGTATTTAAACCCTCTTTACCATCTTGATGTTAGGTGTTTTACTGTAAGACTATTTCCAAATAGCTCCTCAGGGAAAAGAAAAACATACCTGGAGCTGCAGGTGCTCACATTATTGTTGGCTGTGCAGTGCTATCACTCTATTTTGTGCAACTTGGCATGAATTACTGGGCTTCAGCAGCAGCTGATCTTGGATATCTTTTCCATTCTTTATGCTGCTGCTGTTGGGCCATGACCAGCCCTTGAAGCAGGCTTGCAGATACTTCTCGGAGCAGGGAATTCCATTCCCCAGCATTGGCCTGAAGGATGATGAGAAGAACCTGAAGGAGTGCTACATGTTCGATGGTGCAGATATTCCAGGAGCTCCTCTGGTGCTTTATTTTCCATTGGTGAATGACACCTTCCAAACATATGTAGCACCTGGTAAGTTAACAATATCCAGCTAAATTTATTGACCTTCCTCACTCCCTGGTTGTTTTTTCCCTTGCCCCAATACAAAAATCCTTTGTTTGTTTACTGGTTCCCAATAGTGAATAAATTACAAAAGGGGATGACACAAACTGTTTTTGAAATCAGGTGAAATCTAAGTCATAACATTAGTTTGAGTCTTGGCGCAATTTAGTGAAAGAAAAAACAAGTTCCTCTAGTAAAGGAATAGGAACTAATTTCTTCTTGTGATCTCCGAAAGTTTACCTTAGCATATAGAACAAAGCATATTTTTCAGATTATGTGTTTTATGACAGTCAGATTTAGTGGAAAATTATCTGCCCTGTATAGGATCATTCTATGGAGGGACACTGTGCTTTCTATTTGGTCTGTTTAATGTGTTGGTTGAGTATTTTGGAAAATCAAAGCAAGAGTGCATGAACTAATACAGTCACTGTGTCCTTTTGGGCTAGTATTTGGAATGCAGGCTTTGTTTTTATGACAATTTCCAAGGCTATTAATATTCTGCTTCCTTCCATATCTTTATTCCTCTTACCTTTAGTATGCGTTCTACTCAAGAACCTCCAGGCTAAGATTTAAGCATGTGACCATATACGATGACATGCCATGAGCTGGCCGGTAGAAGGTGCTGTTTGCAATAGAATGATGTTCAGTGACACTGATTTCAATAGACTTCATTCAGAAGTAGATTTTTCAGAGATCGTAGCACTACACTTGTCTTCACAGCAATTGCATTTGTGATGTCTCTATATTATTCTTCACATAATCTATCTACTGTAATTTCCTGGGATAATACAAGCACCCTTTTTTGTTCCCCTTAACAGGCATGACACGTAGTGCTGCTGAGATGGAACTAGGCAAGGTTGATATCTCCAGTTTCTGCTCTCCATACTCAACGAGGGAAGTCTCGCTGAAAGCAGAAGATTTCAACAAGCTCCTGAAGCTGACTAATTACAATGTCATGAACAACGAGAACATGATTCTTCAGGCCTTGCGCATGGCTGTTGCACGGAAGAAACAAGCTCTGAGCCAGCCAGCATCGCAAGCACAGTCCTCTGCTTGAACAGCATTTTCCTCTCCCTTACTAAGTATTTACCATGACAGCACATACACAATATCTACTTCATCATTCTTGGCAGCTGCCATCTATTTTTAAGACTAACTAACCTTCTCAAAAAAGAAAACTTGAAGTATTTTGTTTCAAATCCACACAGTTCAGTTCACTAAGTAGGAGCTGCTTTTTGATCTGGAGTAGTGATACCAAACACAGCAGTCTATGTTGTTAGCACCATCTCACTGTGATGCTCAAGAGGCAAATATCCAGCTGTGTGTGACAGGAAATAAGTTTAGCTTTCTATCTCTTCAATCTCTTACTGTCTTGGTGGCGAGTCACTAGTATTTTTTCATCCGTAAAATATTCCAACATTTCGTTGAGACCAGTGATTGTAAATCCATAAAGCCCTCTTCACACACAGAAGGTGGTGAACATGCACTATCTATTTAAATTTTACTTGGTTTCAGTAACTTGAATTAAATGGTCTTCTACCTTTTAAGTTTTGTTTCCCAACAGCTTTTTTGTCATGAACAAAATATGTTGTGAAATATATGTATATCTTATGAAGGATATTTGATTTTTCAAACTGGTATTGAATAACGAATGTATGGTTGGCGGCCATTTAGGACTTTGATGACATCTATTCTTATATATTAAATTAAACTTATGAATTTGTTTTGAAGGACCATTGCCATTTCCTCTACAATCAACTGTGTTCTGTCTCAGATCACGCACATGTGCTGCAGTTGTCTCCCCCAAATACAATTGTGATTCAGCATCATCTGGAGCTTGTTCAGTGCAATGAATTGAAATATTACTGACACAGACAGCATATGAGGGGGATTGCACAGAATCACACTGGAGAAATGGAGTAAGACGACACTAATGTTGTCTTCACTGCAACACAGGTGTTAAGCATAAAACATAAAATACAGTTGCTAGATTTAGTACTACAAATTAAGATGATATGATTGCCACACTTTAACTACTAATTTGACAGTGGCTGCGGGGAAAACACCGAGTTATAAACACGTAACACAAAAAGCTCTCAAAGGCCAGTGCAGTTGTCAAAGAACAGAAGAAGAAATGCCCACCGTGGGAATTCACTAAATAATGCATGCATACATCTGGTAAAGGACCCGATGAGCAATCTATTAACAAAAAAGCAGCACTCCTCTTCAAGCTGTACAGGAGAATGGTTTGAAATACAGGGAAAAATTGTGCTTCATTCCCATGAAGCAAGAGTCTTGTCCAGCAAAGCATAGATGTTGATTTACCATCATTGCATACCTGAATGTGGATATATAGCAGGATAAGTATCTTTTTCATAAGTAAATCATCTGTCCCTTTGGACAGTTTTTCAGATGTTACAAAAAGATATTAACTGGATTAAAAAAGAAAAAAAAAGGAAAAAGAAAAATTCCAGGTGTTGCGAAGAAGGGAATCTACTTACACATGAGAAAGGTGAAAAAAGATCCAGCACAGAGAGAACATGTAGCTTCTGTTTCTAGTGTGAATGGTCCCTCAGAGGTGAGTTACTGAAGCAAGATGGTGGTCTTCTCTAGAACTGGAGCTGGTTAAGAAGTTGGGTTTTGCTCTCTTTTTGGTCACAATCCCACAGAAGCATTGTAAAAAAGGCAGGTGCTGACAGCTGTAAGTTTGTCAATGGCTGGCTGAGTGGGACATAACAGGAGTCCCTCATCTCCTTGTGTAACCTGGCCTAAAAGATAAGAGCTATAGAAGAGTCTTTTCTTTCCACAAATTTCCTAACAAGGTACATAGACAATTTCAGCCTTATCTTTTAAAATGCTGTCCACTGTCCTACTTGAGCAGCCACTGATGAGGTTAAAATAAGGTGCTTGAACTGTCAAAATGGAGATGATGATTGAATCCTGCTAGGGAGGAGGGTGTTATCATATTTGTCAGAGTTATCCTGTTACTGTGAAGATCTGAGTATTGCCTCAGCTTTGCAAAGTCTGTGGGCTTCCTGAGGTACTCTGGTTCAGTTTCACTTTTAAGTTGTTGGATTTGGGGACTTTTTTGTCAGGATTAGGTACTCTGCTTGACTTTACGTATGGACTTTTTGGTAGTAAATGGTGAGCATCTGCTCCTTCCTGTAGGCTGGCCAGAAAACATGTATTCCTGAGACAAGGGAAAGGAAAAAGGAATGGAATCCAAGGATCCCTCCCACAGCCTGCTCCACCTTCTGTAGGTATTTTGTCAGAATTTGTGATGCACCCTAAAATCTCAGATAACCTGAAATAGTAGTTTCTCAGACACTGGCATGGTGTTTTGGGTTACTAGGCTCTCCATTTGCTATATGTTCACACTAGATATCTTGTCCCAGGTCCCTGTGCTGGGACTATTATTAGGTTTCCTTCTGGCAAAGGCACTTAGCCAGTGTCAAGTGAATTCCCTGCAGCTCCATGCTCTGCAGCACTCAGTGTGGAGGAAACTCCCACAGAGTGTACCCCTTGAGTGGGAGAGGTGGCAGATGCTAGGGATTGGTCTTCTTTTTCTTTCATTGAGTTATTCAAGAAGTAGTTGTTTCTTGGTTGTTTTGGGGTGAGCCAGTCATTACTTACCTCCCTCTCTACCTCTACTGGACACTCCTGCATGGCAAGGTTTCGGTAGCAGGGGGACGAATGGGTGGCTTCTGTGAGAAGCTGCTAGAAGCTTCCCCTATGTCCAGTAGAGCCCATGCCAGCTGGCTTCAAGACAGACCTGCTGCTGGCCAGGGCTGAGCCCATCAGCAATGGTGGTAGCACCTCTGTGATAATGTATTTAAGGAAGGGGAAAAAAAACCCTGTGCAGCTGCAGCCAAAGAAAGGAGCAAGAATATGTTGGAGAAACAGCTCTGGAGCCACAAAGGTCAGTGCCGAAGTAGGGAAGAAGTTGCTCCAGGTGCTGGAGCAGAGATTCCTCTACAGCCCATAGTGAGACAGGCTGTGCCCTTCAGCCCATGGAGGTCTATGGTGGAGCAGATTCCACCTGCAGCCCATAGAGGACACCATGCCAGAGCAAGGGGATGCCAAAGGAGGCTGTGACCCCATGGGAAGCCCATGCTGGAATAGGCTTCTGGCAGGACTTGTAGCCATGTGGAGAGAGGACCCCGCACTGGAGCGGGTTTGATGCAGGACTTGTGACCCTGTGGCGAACTGACACTGTAGCAGACTGTTCCTGAAGACTGCACCCCGTGGAGAGACCCACACTGGAGCAGTCTGTTCCTAAAGGACTGCACCCTGTAGAGGTACCCATGCTGGAGCAGTCTGTTCCTGAAGGATGCATCCCTGGAAGGGACCCACGATGGAGCAGTTCATGAAGGACTGCAGCCCCTGGGAAGAACTCAGATTGGAGAAGTCCACGGAGGACTGTCTCCCATGGGAGGGACCTCATGTTGGAGCAGAGGAAGAGTGTGATGAGTCCTCCCTTGAGGAGGAAGGAGTGACAGAAATGTATGACGAACTGACCACAACCCCCATTCCCCATCGTCCTGCGCTGCTGGAGGGAAGGAGGTAGAGAATTCTGGAGTACAATTAAGCATGGGAAGAAGAAGGGACGGTGGAGGAAGTTGTTTTTAAGATTTTGGTTTTATTTCTCGTTACCCTACTCTGGTAACAAACAAATTTCCCAAGTTGAATCTGTTGTGTCTGTGACAGTAATTGGTGAATGATCTTTCCCTGTCCTTATCTCTACTCATGAGCCTTTTGTTGCATTTTCTTTCTGCTGTCCAATTGAGGAGGTGGCAGGTGTTGGTGAGCAGCTGGCATCGAACCAATGTCAAACCACCACAGCTCCTCAGTGTTGTTTAGTTAGAGCTGTATTTTGTGGAGGTTTGTTTTTTCACTTGCTCAGGTGGTTGGGATTTTTTATCTGTGGTCAGACATGATCTTCCATAGTATTGGTGCTAGCATAGTCCTTCATCCCCAGGTTAGACTTTCCCAGGGGAACAGTGCAGAAACATCAGTTCAGCTGCTGCAGAATCTAACAAAATTGCCAACATTTAGCCACTTTCAGATCAGTTTTTGGATAAATAAATAACTAAAGCTATTTCTCTGGTTGAAGGTCGTCTTTTGCTGAATACGATGTTAGTGGGAATGTTATCTTGTGTCATTTCACATGCCTTTAATTAGAAGGTAGATTCCTAATCGTAAAATGGTTGATGACTAAAGTAATTTTCATTCAGTGATAAGTTGTAAGGCCAGAACTGGCTCTCTTTATTGTGTGCTTTCCTGTTGTGTGTTTTTAAAAGGGGAAGACAGGTTGTGCGTACTGTGGGTGTATAGTATCACCTGCAGTTCTCAGACATCAGGCATGTATCAGACATCTAGGCATGTTAGTAGCTATACCTGTGCAAGCTATTCACCTTAGATGTTAACATTTAAGATGAATAATATATGCCCTGATTTGGAGGAGAATCTGTTCCTTTTATTTTGGCTTACTTAAAAGTTTTGTGGGACAGTTCTGAAAACAGGAAAGGGTATATCCACCTGACAATTATATGATTGAAACTGGGGGAATATCTACCAGCAAGTAACTAAACGCCCTCTACCTCAAAGAGGAGCAAAATAAATATGCTGAAATATAAAGTCTTTTAAAATAATTTGTTCACAATACTTTTGGTTGCTGATTGGGGTGCTGTAGAGCTTTGTTTATCACCAGCCTGCACGTAGCTGCTATTGTCTTCTCTGATTTGTGGATGGCTTAGGCTGCCAGGTCATAGGTATACATGCCTAAGTGCTCTGCATTATCACTCCCTTATCTTGAATTGCTAATAACTTTTGGCACCCTGGTGTGTACATCCTTCCCCCAACACACACCTCTGGTGTTTAGCTATCAAATAAACTCAGCAAATGCCCTCCCCTTCTCTCTTCATACTTTCCCTTTCAGACAACCAGGAAGGTGGGGCATGGCTAAGCCACTTGCTCCTCAGTAGGTGCCTCCTTTAAGTTTGCAGAGGTACCTTGTGAGTCACTGCCAGCTGTTGCCTCTAACACTGAAGTGACATCTATATCCAGCTTGTATGCAGATAGGAGAACGATGGGCTCACACTGGAGTGCTCGTCAGGTAAGAGTGCCAAAATTCAGACCATAGTTCATTAGAAGCTGAGGATGACTGACGTGGGTTTGTAGCTGGGATTCTGGTGCCTGCAAGAGGACTTGGGAGCTGTTAGTCCAAATTCGTGTATGTATTTACTTATTTATGTCAGAATGACTGATAGCTTTGCTGGGATTGGCTGCCCTATGGAGACACTTTTGGTGGTGGAAGGAAGCTCAGCCACAGTGGGTTATTCACATGGAGGCTGGGAAGCAGTCTGAGGTGCTTTACAAGAGCTTGCTGTGGATTTGGGCTGGATCTGTGATTTGATGCAAGCATTATGCGAGCTGGGCTATTCCATAACGCAGCATCTCCCAGCTATGAGTATAGTCACACGCTGTGCCCAGGTAGCTGTGCTAGCAGTCACCTGGTAGTGGTGTGTACAGGAAGGCCACTGACTAAAACCAGTGTTTAATCATGGACACAAAGATGATCTTAGTTTGCTATTTGTACATGACTGACACCCACAAAAATCTTGATCTGCCTTTGTCCATAATCTCTGAGAATATCTTTTTTTATTATTATTTCTTTTTTGTGGAACATAACCAGCAGGGAAAGCCCTAAATCTGCCTGTTGGGCTCCAGAAAGTCAGCATAATATGTCCTCTTCTCAGCTCTGAAATTATTCTGCGTTTAACTATGAGCAAGTTATTTAATCATTCTGTGCCCTGGTTTCTGTGTTGTAAAATGGAGATTATAGAGCGTCTCTCCATAACACAGGTATGTGTTATCTTAAGTGTGCATTGATGCTTGGAGACCTCAAATGTGAGATCCCCATGGCTTAAGAAATAAAAAGTGTGAATGCCTAACCAAACTGGTTAAAGAAAGACTAAGGATATAAAGGTTCATCCCTTTGAGAGAAGGGGAGAGTAATGAACAGAGTCTGGCAATGGTCTTAGTGTGTAAAGCACATGTTCAAAGCAAGGAATGGGACTGTCCTCTCTGCTCTTCCTGTTGCCCTTAACCACTGAAACAGCCTCATGAGAAAGAGCACAAGTAGAGGCTTCCAAGCAGAACTTGAATCCAGACAGAAGACATTAAAACATGCCCTTCTGTTTTGGAAAGAGACATAAAATGCAGACCAAGGCCAGCTTATCACAGTTCAGGAGTGACTGGGGAGTTTATATCCAGCTCAACGGGATCAATTCCTAACTGGAAAAAGCAGAGGAATGACATAATCCCCCTAAAGGGATTTAATTGAGTCATTTTGCTAGCAGGGAGTGGGAGACGTGTTAGGTAATGACTTCCAGTGAAGCAATGGCTAAAGTTTCAGGTACTAAAATGTGCAAGAATTAATAATTCATTTGCATCGTGTCTAGTTATTTCTTTCCTTCTGTGCTTGACATTTTAGCTATTGATCCTTTGTGCAAGTATCCAACATCTGGTTTGGGTAGGGAAGTTTAATCAACATCTCTTCCTAAGCTGTTTTCTTTCATGGAGGTATTGCTGCATTTGTGCTGGTGGTGCTTCACTCGCTGAACAGTTCAATATTCCTCCGTGGTCACGACGCTTTTGAAGATATTGAAACCTACAGCATTGTGATTATACATTTTACTATAGATTATTTCTGTTTCCTAGCAGTTCTTTGTATCCCCTCATTTTCCTCTTCCTGACTGCAACAGCTAAACACCTCACAAGTTTTCATGTATTTGCTCTTCCCCATTTCTGGGAAAAGTTTGTGGTACAGATTTTAAATGGAAAGTTGGAATTTTTTGCTAAATAAAATTATTTGAAGAAAATATCTGCTTTCCACATGAAATTTCAACAGTTCAAGAGAATTAAACTTATTTCATCTTTGTCTGTAAATGTTCAATAATGGTGCTTCTCATGCACACTCACTTTTTGCTAGCTTGTATTTCCAGCTTAATTGTTGATAAAGATTTCTTTTATACTAAAGAGTCCTGTCATGTAATTTCAGCATTAATTTTATTTAAAACCATTTTACTATTTTATCAATTTTACTGTTATTTCTTTTATCAATGACATATATACGCAGAGGAATATTTCTTCTTTTTCTGCCTCTTTTTTCACTCTACATAGATGTGGTTTTAACTTCAAAAGCAGGGCAAGTAGTTCATCTTCCAATTTTGCTGCATGGCTTCAAAAATTCCAACACACACTCATGGGAGGGAATGTTTAATGAGGCATAAACAATTTAATATCAATGCAGGTAATAACTGTCATTTTTCTGCAGAGTGAGGAATGCCCATGCTGCTCACTTTCGGTGAAAATCATAAGAATGAGAAATCTGAGAAAGGTAGATCTGTGTAAGTATCACGAATCTTTCCTTGTGTTTCCCAGTAGTTCACTTCTGAAAGTAGAGAATATAAGCAAGCACTGTAACTTGTATCTGTTTATGAAGTGTCACTATGGTTTCAAATATTGATGCATATTTGAATTTGAACTATACTTAGAAGACAGTTTTGTGTAAACAGTGTCTTTCAGTTTATAGAATGTTACTATTAGCAGAAATGTCAAAGGTCTACTGTGGTGTACTGTAAAGTGTCTTAACTGCTAGCAAGCTTCAGAGGCAGTTTGGCTGAATAAATTCAGCTGTTAATTCTCAGTTGCAGTTTTTGATGCTCTGAGAAACAGGCTGCACCTTTATTCTCAATAAAAATGTCAGCACCGATGTCGAGTGGCTGCCAGAGCCTGTGGGGTAACATGGGAGCTTTGATATCATCTTCTGTACCTACCTGTTTTTTACAGACAGCAGAAATATGTACAGACATTCTGAATTTCTATTTGCTTTAAATCCTAAACTATGCATTTCGTGGCACATGAATAGAGTCACTTGAATGTATGGTGTAGAATGATTTAAGAAAGTAAAGATAACTAGTTAGGCCTACATATCTGTATTTCTGTAGACATTTGCTTTCTCAGGATTAGACTTTGCTCAGAAGTGATTTTGTTAAAACTGTTGTGTTTTTTTTTTGTGGGGATGTATTAGTTATGCAATTAATGTATTTATTTACCTGTTCATAAATATTTGAAATACATTTGGCTCAAAGTATATTTTAGGAAAAGATTATATTTCCCACTGCCATTTCTGTACTACTTGAATTGTTAAGTGAGACAGAGCTGAGGACAGAGTTGAAAGATGGCACAGAAATAATCCAAACTGAAAAAAGCCATCAGTGTTTTGTTGGAGTCAGAGTCTGATTAGACCAAGCTGCAGTTTTTGGAAGCCTGCACGTCAAAGATGAGTATGCTTTGCTCTTCTTCAGCTGTGACACTGCACAGCTAAAATATTCTCTTTGTGCAGAGGGGCTGCTACCCACAACACACAGTGTCCATGCCTCCTTAGGTCTTGCACATGTCATATAATATAGGACTCAGGTTTTTATTATAGGATAGCTGTGGCAATCCCCTATAATCATGATCTCCTGAACCTTTCCCTTTGTGTCAGACAAAAGGTTGTATTTATACACAGTGTAAACATCAAAACAAGAATTAGGCTACTAATGTGTGTTGAAATCTCATAGGAATAAGGCTTAGTCACGAATATGGAGGATATGATCCTACGTTATTTAGGTTATCGGGCAACTTTAATCTGAGTAGTTCACATCATTCCCAAGACACAGCTGTTGTAATTTGTGGGCATGCTTGAATTTAGCTAAATTTTCCCTGTCAAAAATTGCAAGAATAGCGATACCAGACCAGACTAAAATTTCATTTGGATCAACAGTATGTCCCCAGAACTGGCCTTTAATGAAAGCTTTTGGGTAAGACAAACACCAAAGCATGCTTTTCCCTGCCACACTCTCCCAAGAGATCTGTGGTTCATGAGGTTCGTGGCTCAGAGATCTGGCTGCTGAGTCAAAAGTAGTGTTTGCATTTAATTACCGTACCCAAAATACTTGGCACTTGGAGGCCGCTATGGGATTGTACTTTGATATCTTCCAGCTCACTTTGCACTGGAGCCAGATACTCTTTCCTAGTGTTATAGGAAAATACCAAACACCTGGCCCAGTTTCATATATACTGGTCTACATACTGATGTTAATGAAATAGTTACAGACATTTCCCTTTTCTCTTCTGTGCCTTGCATGGACAGCAGAAACATCTACTTGAGAAAAGCTGGTCTTCTTCAGGCCAGCCTCAAAAGGCCTTTTCTGCATGTTATTTAGGATCAGTGCTTACACAAAGACAAACTGCCCCCTTGTATTTACTCCAAAGACAGCAGAAAACTTATCATTAACAGATGCTTGACTGCAGCTGACCCTTGCTTTAAGAAAGCTTTGTGGCTGTCACAAACCTTCATAAATGCATTCACCATTTCTGAAAAATCCGGATTCACTGCCTGGATGGTGCTATTTCTCTGCAACTCTATAGGATGGTATGTGGAGATTTTGGAGAGAAGTGTTTAATTACCCGTAGTATGAACATTGATCATCCGACAGGGCCAGCTTGAGGCACTGCCAAAACAGTGAGGGAGCTATTGACAGCATCAGAAGGAAGAGTCACAGGCTGAGGTGCTTGAGCTTTCCGTGTTCCTGCACCCCCATTATAGTACACCACGACACAAGAATGGCTGCGCTGGATCAGAACAAAGGTCTCTCCTGTCCCATGTTTGAGAATAGCCAAAGACAGGTGCCTGGAGAGGAGTACGAGAGCAGAGTGAAAGTAAATAGCACGCTCTGCATGATGTACTCTCCCAGCCTTTGATCACTTGAGAGCTGGTAACCTTCCAGGCCAAATACAGTTTTCCTATGAATGCAGCAGCACCCGCAGTCTATTCTTGAACCTACATAAACTCTATACAGCAACAACAGTCTTTGTGCAGCCTATGGTTTCCAGGTCACGAAAACCTGTGCTGCAATCCAAATGCCTCATACTTGCAGTGGCAAAACTCAGTTTTGCCTTCACTGCTGAAAGGCCTTGATTTTGTTCTGCCATCCAGTGGATTGCCATGATCTTTCTTACTTTCCGTGTCAGATGACATAGTGGAGATTGAGTTTCAGAAGGCTTCTCACATGGGGGAAAGGATTGGTTGTTGCAAAACTCTTGTTTTCCAAGGGTTGGTCCACCAGACAAGATGACTGGAAGAGGGCATAGCTTTTATCTTCAAATTCCCCTGCCCATTTCTTCATAGAAGCATTTCAAGGCCCCTTGAAGCCACCTTTATGCAGGGCTCTGCATTTCCACCAGTTAGCTATGGGAGAGTTTCCTTCTGAAGAGACTTCTCCGCTGGCCAGGTACCAGCGCATTTCACCTCGTGTGCTGATGGTAACAAGAACCAGACCCACGCTGTGTAAATTCCCCCGCACAGATCTTGTTTTCAGCACCATTGCCCAGACCTGCCTTGCTGTGCATGATCCTATCGGAGCACACCTGGCGCTTGCTGTTCCCAGAGGTTGCCACTGCAGTCACAGCAGGGCACAAGCTGCCTCATGCAGCTGGTGGATCTGGTTTAGCATGGCCCTTTTCTAGGTGGCAGGGTTCACTGATCTTCTGGGGGGGAAATAAATACCTTCTGCAGAAAGAGAAACCTGTTTGCTTCATGGGCTACACATGAAATATAAGGTAACATCTTCTACAGACATGTATTTAACAGAAATATACCCTTCAGGAGACAAAAAATGTCTTTGAAAATATTGGGCTGGCCTACTTTTTATTAGCAAAATCCAAGGCTCCAGAAAGCTTTACCTGGAATGGCCTACACCTATTTTATTTGTTTTTTTTCTTTCTTTAGTATGACAGGCTGCTGATCTCAATCAGCAATCTCGTTAGATCAAGCCTTAGGCCTGTCTTTGACTATAGTATTAAATCTTGTCTTGTTAAATCTGAGCTTTGTTGCTATGAAGTTTCATAGCAAACTCCCAGTACCATGCTGCCCATTGATTTTAAAAGCTGGAAGGCGTTATTACTTATGTTTTTCCTTATATCACCTAAATCCTGTGTAACACCATCATAATAATGAAATCCCTTTCTTTGCCATGTTTTCTGAAAGGAAACTATTGTGTGCAGAAAGGACTGATTGAAGACATGCAGACAACATGCTGTTTATACTCCTTACCTCTATTATCACCACTGGCAGGGGGGAGGCAGCAGCAGTCTGTTTGCTTTAGGGTGAAATCTCTTTCCTGTCAAAACATGTGTGATCACCGACTTTTGCCATGGCTAGGAGAAATCCTGGGACATGGTCCTTCGATTAAGAGCTTTGGTGTCTTTTCAGGCCACCTCAGCTAAGTTCCTGATGCCACTGGCTGCTCAAACAGGCTGCCTTTACATTAATGGAAGGAAACTCTAAAAGCAGTCCAGGACAAAATGCTTGACAATAGGAATCTGCACAAGGACAGAGAAGTAGATAAATGAATAGCTGCCAAATTGCAATGTGGCCTGTAAACAACGATTTCCTAACTGGTTAAGAAACTGAAGCAAACAGGTATAAAAGCAACAGTTAATCATTAGAAGCTCCTCCCTGTGATGTCATATCCTGAAGCAAAGCTTTTCTTACTGTAATTGTAAGCTGTTTTGATCAAGATCTAATTGCATAACTACTAAGATACCTGCCAAAATGGAGCCCTGGTTCTGGCTGATGTTTATAATAACAAAGTCATAACTGCAGTTAATAATAGGAGTAATAAATGAATGGATAATCTCAGTAAATATTATGTGAATCAAGTTCAGAGCTGCAGTTCTTAACAACCTCTGTGCCTTTCTGTTCAATCTTCTTTTTGGCTTCATCTACTTATGTTACCCTAGTCTGCTCCCACTCTTCCTCAGTTCATTGCTACCATTTAAACATGTGCAATAACCTAGTTTCCCTCAGTTACACACTGTGTGTTGTCTAGTCTAGGAGATTATATCCAGGTTTTTCCCTTTCTCACATCTTGATGACCATGATGGAGTATAGTATATAGGGCATAGTGTATATTGTATTGTATGCAATTGTATTGATTGTATACATGGCAAGAAGTGTGGGGACAAAAAACCTGCTCTGTGCCTTGGTAGCATAATAAGCTGCCACTAAAAAGGACAATGCTATGTATAATCAAGGAGTTCATTAATAAGTTATTTGTTTGGGGTTCTTGATCAGGACACCTCTCTACAGCTGTGAAAATAATTACATTTCCAGTGCTAGGAATCAGTGAACTGTATGTAGGTACACGTGCATTTTTGCAGCTATGCTGGCTTCTGTGTACTTCTACCTGCAAGAACAGAAAGCTGGTTCTGGTAGTTAAAAGTATGATGTGTAATTTTCCCCCATGACTTCCTTCAGATTCTTGGTGTAACCTCTGGAGATGAGTTTCCTCAAAACCTCAGTTCCTCATCTCTAAAGCAAGGACTTCAGGAAGAGCATTAGGAGCCTAACAGGAGCATTAGGAGGATGGACTGGTTACCAGCTGAAGGACTGGTAAACGGAGTAAAGAAAGAACCTTAGGTAAATGTCAGGCTCATCTCTGCTTCAAAGGCAAATGTGAGAGCAGCTACCATGTTCTAATACTGTACCAGCACAGGTGGTATTGCAGCTGTTGTCTTTCATGAAATAGGAATGATCTTGCAAGCCTTTTGTGATGGTAATACATGTTCCTTTTAGACTTCATCATCCTCTTGTTTAGAGGAAGCTTCTAGTTGAAAAAGCTTCTGAAATGTTTTATATTTTTTAAAAAATGTCAAAACCTGCTTTAAAACAGGTTTGTAAAGGGTGGGGACAATGGAAATGAATAAAGGAGAAGCTTGGGTGGAGAAGAGAGGCTGGCATGAGTAGGTGACGATGGCAGCAATGTGGAATGACACAGTGCTTTGAGAGGATGCAGATCCATGCAATGATTCATGACCCTTCACTCTTCCTCTGCTTGCAGTTAAAGGCAATGGCAGACTGCTCAGGATGTGATTTTCTAGTTCGCACTTTGAAAGTTCCAGCAAACCTGGATGGATGTTTCTGCTGTGCTAATGTATTACACAGCACAAGTCTAGGATGCTTCCAAATGCGTGGAAGCAACTTCAGCAGTTGTCGACAGATAATGATAAGTATGTGCTTTGATTTCCGAATAGGATTTCTCTATTTACAAACTTCCTTGGGCTGAGCCATGCAACACCTTCTCCCCACTTAGGAAAGTAGGCTGAACATTGCGTTTTCCCATGCTTACAGCCTCCCACATCTTCTTAGAAGTTATTGTACCTTGGTGTTTTTGATCATCCTTGATAAGGACCATACTTTATATTCTGCTTACTGTTGCACAATGATGTCTTGAGTTTAGGACCAAAGTATAATTTGCTTGACACTGCACAGTACCCACAAATTGAATGTCAGCAGATCTGTGTTTACAGTACTAATAGGTTTTATTTGGACATTCAAAAAAGTTCCTGAATAATACGAAGATTGTTAACAGACATTTACTTACCGAAGAAATTTCTTCATTATCTTTGAGATATTCCTTTGATGGGGAGAAGAAGATATAACTTCTCATCTTCAGTATTTTATTGTGGGGGGAAAAAATTAAACACATTTTATTTATTAATAAAGTTATTAATGAATTTAT
>NW_009931393.1:141136-165268 GCF_000696875.1 Nestor notabilis | reverse complement strand
GGGGGGGGATGGGTGAGGGGAGAAAAGCTTAAAATTTACTTGTAGGTTCTGTTATCTACTATGTCCAAGCATGACCAGCAGGTCAAAGGAGGTGATCCTGCCCCTCTACTCTGCTCTTGTGAGACCTCACTTGGAGTATTGTGTACAGTTCTGGTGTCCTCAAAATAAGCAGGACATGGAGCTGTTGGAGCAAGTCCAGAGGAGGGTCACGAGGACAATAAGGGGTCTGGAGCACCTCTCGTATGAAGACAGGCTGAGAATGTTGGGGCTGTTCAGCCTGGAGAAGAGAAGGCTGCTGGAGATCTCATAGCAGCCTTCCAATATCTGAAGGGGGCCTACAAGGATGCTAGGGAGGGACTCTTCGTTAGGGACTGTAGTGGTAGGACAAGGGGTAATGGCTTTAAACTTAAACAGGGGAACTTTAGGTTAGATATAAGGAAGAAGTTCTTCACAGTGAGGGTGGTGAGGCACTGGAACGGGTTGCCCAAGGAAGTTGTGAATGCTCCAACCCTGGCAGTGTTCAAGGCCAGGCTGGACAGAGCCTTGGGTGACATAGTTTAGCGTGTGGTGTCCCTGCTCATGGCAGGGGGGTTGGAATTAGATGATATTAAGGTCCTTTCCAACCCTAACTATTCTATGATTCTATGTTATTTGACAGGGGTAAAGAAATTAACATGCTTGAGAAACAGGGTTTATCCTTTTTATCGGGGCAGGCAGAAAATTTAGAGAAGTAAAGCAGGTGGTCCCTTGAGATTTCCTTTGACACAATAGAGGTGAAATACGAGCATGCACAGCAATAATTTAAGTTTAAGAGACATCATTTCTATGTGTCATTCTCTGGTACACAATCATCTGTTCTAATTCCAAAAAACTTCTGTAAAATGTCAGATAGAGAGCCATCATTTCTTTTCTTGCATTCCAGTGCATGTTAATTGGACAACATTCTGCGTACTCTACACAGGAGCTCTTGTCAATTCAAAATGCAAATCTTTGTCTCTAGATCTATAGCATCTTCATTTATTGAAACCCATAGCCAAGAAAAGTTGGTATTAATGAAAATTTCAGATCAGTGGCACTTTTGTTGATTTATAGTTGCTTCTATTATTACTTTCATAATTAAAATTGGACATAAACTCATTATGCGACCACTTGTACAGGCAGACACAAAACCATACTTGTGCTAGAAAAGGAGCAATCTCTGTTCTTATAAACTATTTATGTTATCAGTGAGGGTGGTTGTGACTGTGTATGTACATTACCTTATGTTGAAATAAAGGTAGCATAAGACAAATTGGTTTGAACAATCCACTAGAAGACAGAAAGTTACCTGTTTTGTAAAAGAACAGTACTCTAACAAAATTGGAGTTTTGCCTTCCTGAAGAGAAAAGTACTAAGAAAAAAGACACTCTAAAAGGACTGAATTTACATATTTTTTTTTTTACATGGAACTGGAACATAAATCATGAGGAAAACTTTAACCATGTTTCATGTTTCTTCCATTAAGTTTTAATACATAATTTAGTAGATGATAGCATAAATAGCAACTTCACTGCACAAAGCAGTAAAGCTGTGTCAAAAGTACAGAAATTTTCAAAACACTTGAACTGTCTAGGCAAGTTCTGGTATTTGTGATTCAAACAAACAGCTGTACAACAGTTAAATCAGAGGATGTACTAGCTAAGAGGTTACTGCAAGCTTCCTTCAGGTGAGAAAACCCTGGATCTATTTCTTGTTTCCCAAGCAGTAACTACACTTCTGAATAACTGATGGTGCACAACTGTCTTCCAGGTTTCTGTCAGAAATACTAATCACCATGTTATTATAGTGCCAAAAAGGGTAATTAAAAATTGATTACCATAACAGTCCAATTTTCTCTAAAGCAATTGCAAAAGACTAAGTCAAGTTCTTGATTTCTTGTTCGTGGTTTAAACGGCAAAAATATGAACCAGAGAATGTCATGCATCTATAGCAATTCTTTTAAATATCCTGCTGCTTCTTTGTTTTCAGTAGAACCATTATGCTTAGTCAGTTTGTTAAAAAGGGTGTTATTTTGCCACAGAAACTGAGAGAGGAGATAGCATTTTCATTCGAAAAGGCAATAACAGTCTATGCTGCCAGAGGCATGTGTAGCATACAAAATCTCTGCTGAGTCAACTACACAATCCTTTCCAGACTTATGGAAATATAACTCAGCCATTTGATTAACTGTCAGACTCAGTAATCAGTTCCTTAATGGTTTATGAAGAGTAAACTAAATCACTAATAGCATTCTATATTAATCTGGCAACTTTCACTACTCCCTATCACTGGAGAACTAGACAAAAAAAACCCCAACAGGATAGGGCAGCACTCGGGTGCAGCACAAGGATGTTTCATGTTATATATTTGCTTGTTCTAAGGGTGATAACAAGAAAGAACAAGCACCAGATACGAATTCAGGAAGTTAGTCTCAGCCACAGGATCCCACCAATTGGGATCACAATGGCTGTGGGAAAGAACTTGGAATATGATTCAATATTTGCAATGATTTGTAAATAGATAACCTGTAAGTCTATAATGTTTTGTTAGTAGACTGCAATGAATGTTTGTAAAATTGCATCAAAATTTAATTTTATGTAACTAAAGTTAGATTTTAAATGGTGGGAGCTGGAGGAAGGGGGGGGTAGAAAGAAGAAAAAAACTTGACATAAACCATGTATAAGTTCTTTATCTTGACAAACAGTCTTTGATGTCTGTAGGAAAATATCAATTAAGCCATTTTCCTTCTATACAGAAGCTCACTTTGTAGACACTATTAAATCACAAAATACGCCATTTAAAAAGAGTGCTAAATTGGTGTTGCTAAATTTGAAAACAGAATGTCTTTCATTTGCCTGGCATCTATTTAAGTAATACCTTACATCATAATAGATCTGCTGTCAGAAAGCAAATTGATTTATTAAGTGGTTTTCACAAGGGACAGAGGGGGAACATGGATATTTACTGCATGTCTGCCACAAAACGTCATAGGTGCTTTCTTTTAGCACTACCTACTCCTGTGGCAGTATTCTCTAAAATGGCATAATGTAGGAATCAAATTTTTGCTTGTTTTAAGGTAGATGCTTAAAGACACAATACATTTTCTAATAGGAGTTCAATCTTTAATGTCATGGTATAAAACAACAGCAGTCAGGGCTCAGTTTAGTATCAGGGATCTAAATCTCTATTTGAAAGAATTGTCTAGAAATCTGCAGGACAAAACACCTGAGTGTTTCTGAATCTGTTTGAATATGCACAGAAGGTTTATTTCTATTTGCAGTCATAAAATGTAACACCATTCTAACATAGATTCATAAATTCATATAGAATTTTATTTCATTTTATTAACTCTATTAATATTCATGGTGACTCTCAGGGTTCTAAAGCTAGAAACCTGGGATCACAACATAAATACCCCAGAAATACATTTTCCAGTGTTACCTCTTCAATTTTGACTACAGTAATACTGATATTTGTAAAACTAAAAAAAAAAAAAATTTTTTTCTTTAAGTTGATCAGCCTAGGTATTTGTTAGATTTGGGCTGACAAATTATTTTAAGTGTCTAAGACAAAAAACAAAATTAAAATTAAAATCCTTTGACAGAAAGTTCTGGCCAGCAAGAGAAGTGAGACTAATACTGCTAGCTCAGAACCCTGAAATAAAATCTGACAGATGAAAGACAATTAATTATCATCTATTGATGTGTTGCCAAGTACATTATTGTAGCACATAGACATTTTTAAAATCCCTTCAGTAACTTGTCCAAACAATATTCCTGTGAGGTGATGTCTCACTGGGATGAGGAATACATGATTAAGAAAAACCATTACATTTCCATTTATTTTCAGAAGCATGACTATAGTCAAAGGCCTTGCTGTCAACAGTAATTTTATCATTCATTACTCAGCAAGGCTCCATGTGGTTTGCCATGGCACTGAAGCAGCACAATACCAATACCGTTTTTCCCTGACACTTTCTATACGCAGTTTTAAAGAAAATACCAGAGCAGTCTTCTACGCGAGCCAGTATTTGTTCTATGTTATTTCCAACCATGTGATTACATTTACAGTCAGTAAGCAAACTCCACACCACCTATTTATTCAAATCCCGCTGCTTTCTAAGTCACTGGTGCAGCCTGATGACACCGATTCTGAAAGAGCTCAACAAAAAAGTCACTGGCTAAAACAGAGAAACCATACTTTGAATGACTGAATTTCCATTTTAAGAACTGCATTTGCTATTACGTGTAAGCAATTTTAATCTAATAGGTGGCACCATTTTTCATAATTGAATACCAAAGAAGGAAATTTCTTCATTACTAACTCAAAGACAGATCAAGGCATGAATGAACCTTTCACAAAAAAGGATGGTATCACTTCAGTTTTATTACAAAAATAAATACTCCCTTAGTGTTAATCTTAAAATTTCTCCCTTGGTTTCAGTTTAAGGCTCTTGTTCCTTGCTGTTCATTTTATTTAAAGACTAGGATTTTTTCCCTACTACAATAGCATTGTGTCATTAACTTACTGCTGAATGAACAATAGTGCGTGTTTGGTTGTTCAAAACCAATCATGTTTACCTCTTGATAAATCAAAACCTAGAAGTATAAGAAATATAAAACACTCCAGTAAATCCAGAGGTTCTGATTGGACGTGCATGATTAATGGCTTAAGCTATTGACAAACTTTGCTTCATTGATGTGTTATTGATGATGAAGCCATGATGTATTAGGAAAGATAAAGTATGTGGATATAAACAGAAGTTATTTCTAAGTTGTGTACATTCAACAGGACATGTTTATTTGTTTGTTTCTTTTCCAGACAAACTCTTTCTACCATTAAGCTGTGCTTCCCTTATACTGGCAAATTTTCTGCACTGCTTGTGCATTCTCACTTGCACAAGTAATGATACTCTCTTCCTCACAGCTGGCACCATTTCAGCTTCTAGTTAAGTGGTGGTTACAATGTCTACTCTTCTCTCATCCTCCCCTTCTTTTTTTTTTACCCTAACTAGGCATCGAACCACAGTTTTCTCTCCTCCTCCCCCATGATATTTTTCTGCCAGTTTTCTGCACTTCTTTGACAAACATATGCATTTGTGTAACATTTGTCCAAATCCTAAAAGAAAATACCATTGAGTCACTCAAGCTTTTCCTTTCTCAGAATAAACACTAATACCATTAAGGTAGCAGGGATAAAATGAAGAGTAAAAACCAGAAGAAAGATGCAGGCAAGAGAAGAGACAGAAAGAAATAATTTGACACACTTGATGGTTAATGTTACTATCATGGTCAGGAAGGCAGAAAATAAAAAAAGACCTGTGGAACATGCCAGAAGGGTGAATGATCAGGGACAACTCAGATATAAACAGTGATTCTTTATCCTTGTCAGCACTGTGACAGCCAGAAGCCTCATCAAAACGTCTCAAACCTAGTCACATACTGAATGAGGAAAAGCTGAGCAGACCCCTCAGGCTTTTTCTGCAAGAAAAACTTTGTCATATATATTTTATGCCTTGAATAAAACCCACCATATCCTTCTTCCTTCAGCAGCATGCCTGTACATAACAACTAAGCAGACCAGTACATGAACAACTAAAGCCAGAGGAGGGACAAGAGGAGAAGACGGCAGAGGAGAGGAGAGGGAATGATAAAACAGATGTCATAACCATAAATCTTCTTATGCTGTTAACCAGCATACAATATGTGGACAACCAAGGTATGTATCTGGAACATGTGCCTCCTTGACTTTCTTTTCTCCTAATATTACTAAATAAGTAGAGGCCAAGACCAGCTTCTGAATAGGCAGAGAGTTAATTTGGAAGGAAAACAAAAGGGGGTTTAATTTAAGCTTTTATTCTCAATTGCTTTTGCACCCCTTGGTATCATGTGGCAGTATTGTATGGACAGCTGTCTCATTCTTCTAAGCCGTATCATAGTCAGGTCAGCCCTTTCTGAAAACTGTCTCTCAAAAGAAAGCTGCAATCTTGCTTTGTCAAAAAGATACAATGATTTCTTTACACTATCTTATCTTATAATTGCATATGGATCATAAACCTTGAAAACCAGCCATTAAACAAGTATTAGTCTCTCACTCTTCTGACTTAGAAAAGTTACAGAGTTTCATCTGCATTATTAATTTCTCTCATGTGTAATCAAGACTTGTTAGATTTTGCCTGGAGAATATCAGGTCTTCTAAATACTAAACAGCACAAATCCTTCTTGCCTTCTACCCACTCTGCAATAAATGCAGGACTGTTGCCAAAGCAGATGAAAAGAAGTATGTGCATAAACAGCCTCCAAGGTAAAGTCATCTATAATGACCCAACTGGTAAAAAATCTTTACCTAGAGACATGGCAGCTGTATATGAAAACACTTTTCTCCCTTATGCTAGCTTTACTCACAGCTGGAGTAATAGGAAGGTATTTTAAAAAACAGCATCAATAAAAATCCAGTATATACTGGAATCGGATTCTTATAAGTGATATTCATCACGCAGCAGAGGACTGCATGCACTGGAAACCTTTCTCGTGTGCTACTAAGGCGGCTACTGAAGCCATTTCTTGCTGTATCTGCAGGTCTGGACTGCATGTGCAAAGGGCTGATGGAACCTTTGTCTCACGAAATTGCAGTGTCCTTTGTCTGAAGTGAGCAGGTGCAGTTTACTGAAGACTTCAAAACTCACTTCAAAACTGCTGTGCTAGAAAGTGGTACATAAAAGTGTGTTGGGTGGTAAGAACCAGAGCTCAAGAAAAATGGGTATACTACTGAGTGAACAAGCTCTTAGAAGTGCTGAATTTTGTTCAACTATCGCTGACTTAAGGAACCTGAGAGAGCTTTGCCCATTACAGGGTCTGGATTAGCTTTTCCTCAGTATAACAACACTGCTACAATTTTACAGTTTTCTCTTTCCTTCACTCCACTTCACTCTTCCCTACATTCCCTGCAAAATTAAAAAGGTTTTCAACATTTACTGGAGAAAAGTTCTGCAAAACATCTGGGATTTTAGTTAACCTTGTGCAATCAGGTGATGTGACCTGATCATAAGTCTGCAAAAGTTTCAACACAGATTGTCAAGAGTACCTGGGAGAAATCAGGTACTCCTCCACTTTGGTTTGGTTAGACACACCAGGGGAAACAACCTTCCTTTTTCTTTCATCCCAGGTACCCTTATATTTGAGCCAATACAGACATCAGACAGCGAAAGCAGGAAAAGCAAGCAACACTCTAACCAGCCGGTAGTTTGTATCTTTTTGCATTTAAACTGATAAAAAGAATGAAGCTGGCATCTGTAGCGCACACAATATCTCACTTTGTTCAGTGGATCAAAACTTTTTCCTGGAACAATTATATTAAACTCACCAGGACAGGATAACCTCGGTCATCCCACAGAGACAATGTACAATGAGCAGAAATGAGGAGCGTGAGTCCTGTTGCACTTACATAATCCTTAGTTTTCCTCTGAGAAGACAAATAGAAAGATCATGCATACTGTTTGATTTTCTGCATTATGCTTAGAGTGGTGAACAGCTTTGATTTTCTTTTTTATTTTATTGCTCCTGTGTGTTCATGAACAGCAGTGTAATTCTCAGCCAATTTTGCTTCGAATTGTCACTGTGAATGAATACTGGCAATCTGGTGCATGGAGGCTGACGTGGGAATCTAAATTAGGTATAAATTAGGAGGCTAAGTTCAAAAGAAACAAAGATCTCCCTGGAATTGGCACAGAGTACCGAAATTAGGACTCATTTTCTGGAAGAACATCCTTCTCTGAGGACAAGGATATCAGACCTACTTCTTCTGTGTGTATGGTTGTAACTCATTGCCAGTTTATTTTTCCTTCCTTTCTTACATAAAAGCCACTTGTTGCTAAAAACGAGAAAGCAAAAGAAAATGAATAATCCCCTATGTGGTATGTTTTTCTAAACCAATAGTTGTATCCTCAATTACGCTGTTAACCAGACCATATATTCCCTCCAGTATTTTAGGACCTGTTAGATGGAGAAGTTTTCCTCCATCTGACAGGTCCAGTTTGATAATGCTGAACTCATGGAAACGAAATCTAAAAGCTACCTGCGTGAAAGGATCAGGATAGTACCACCCCACCTCTATCCCAGCCACAACAAACTCTACCACCACCCCATGAGTTGCAAACAGTAATGTAGCGAAGGGAGGGAATACCTGGATGCAGCCAGCTGGTCCAAAAGTTCCCACCCTCTTGTGTAGTAAATGCAAAGGGTTTTATTGTAAGAAAAATACACTGAAAAACATTAAATAAACCCTGACTGGGTGATTGTCCCAAAAGGTTGTGAGGGTCTGAGAGCTATAAAGATCGTGATATGATGGGAGGGGGAAAATAGACCTACAGCTTTCATTTGTGTATCTCTTTCTGCTCTCTGAAATGATCCATCCTTGGCAATGGCACTGCAGGGCACCCACACTTGTGCAAGGTTACTGCCAAGGAATTTAATTTGACTGCACTGAAATAATGCAAAAAGCTCTGGTTCACTGTGAATGCACTGTCCATGTAAGATATCCTGCAGTGAGGACCAAGGATGATTAACAGGTAGGATGAACCCACTAACTCATGAACCCACCTGCCCATATAGCTGGTTCCTACAAAACACACTTACTGCAGCAAATACCATTTTTTTCTCTTCATGTTGAATTTCCTCTTATTTCTCCAGAGAGAAGTGGGAAAATAAAATGAAAAAAACAAACAAAAACCCACAACCCCACAGTTTATAGATTTAAAAAACAACTGCAATATGCTTGGGAAAATTGTTCACAGTAATGAAAGTCCATCAAGCCTTCATTGCAACAGTATAGTTGACCTTGCAGACTGAAATTCAGCAATTCCCCTGGTACACCAAACTTTGAAGAACTGTGCCTTCACTTAGGAAAAGTGCCTCAGTCATTTAACTGAATCTGCTTATTTCTCTCTAGGGACAGCCATGATTTATGGCACAGTGCATCACTAGTATGAAATCCAAATGACTGCAAACGTCAAGGAATGCTACATCACAAAAGTCAAATTTTTCTTCTCTGGTGAAGATTCCAGCCATTTTCAGTGCTCCAGACAAGATCAGTGCTATTACAAACAGGGAAAAAGCTGCCTTACTTTTTCAGAGGTAGTTGCCTTAGAAGTTTTAGATAATGGAAAGAAAAACTTCAAACACAAAAACTGCAACGCTAACATAAGAGTTGCTACCAAGAACTGCTGGTGTTCCACTATAAATAAATAAATTACTATTGGACTGGATAAATTCCACCTCTGAGCCTCTGTTTGTTAATATGTGGAACAGACATTTGTTAAGAATAGTGAGGATAGCAAAAAGAAGGTATCTAGGGATTGAGGACCAGTATCCTGGTTTTCAAGCTAGGATGGGAAACATGGTGTTATTTATGAAATTCAGAGCACTTGCCTGTTCATAAAGGATGCTTCTTCAGCTGGTAGAAGGAAACACATCACAGCCTGTTCAAAGGAACAAGTACACAGTTGTATCAGTGGGGAGTAATGCTCAAGTCAACATCTTTTTTATCCCTGCTTCTGCCTGCCTTCACCAGAAACCCTATGATCCGGAGGTACCCAGACCTGTCCCAAAATACGTAATCAAAGAACAGCAGTGAGAAAGCAGTATCTGCACTGCTACACTGGCTAGCTTTAGCAGATATTGACATTTTAATAACATCTTTTGCAGAGTACAAAGACATTGTTATTGAATATTCTAACAGATGCTTAAATTCAAGTGCGTAAATTTAAATTCCTGATACTGTTCCAATATTTCAAAAGAGACAATACATTTTTAGCAATCTCTTCTCGTTGAAATTTAGCCAGGAGAAAAAATAAATATGCAAATAAACACTAGCTAACTGGCACCACTGGAACTCTTGGGAACTCCCCATTAAATCTGTATTCTGATCATAAAATGAACTACAATAAAAAATGAGATAGCTGTATAAGACTGAGTTTTCAGTTTCAGCTGAAGGTTGTCCCTGGAGAACTGCAGGAGTGGTAAAGAAATTAAGCACGAATGTAAGCAAAAAAGGATACCCTATATAGAGAGATTTACCTACAGGACCAAATTTAAATCAAAATAGATAATGGGGGTTGGGGGGTGGGGGGTATTTTATGGTATTACTGCATCACATTTATATGTCAAACCCAGGGACAGTGTGGTAGGTTGACATTGGCTGGATGCCAGGATTACACCAAAGCTGCTCTGTCAATCCTTTCCTCAGCTGGTCAGGAGAGAGAAAGGCCCATGGGTCAAAATAAGGACAGTGAGAGATCAATCACCAATTACCATCCTGGGCAAACAAACTCAATTTGTGGAAATAAGTTTAATTTATTAACAATCAAATCAGAGTAGGATAATGAGAAATAAACTAAATCTTAAAAACCTCCCACCAACCCTCCCTTCTTCCTGGGCTCAACTTCATTCCCCAGTTTTTAATTTTTTAAAATTCATTCTCAGCTATCCAGCACCGGAGTTACTATGAAGTCTGTAATTCTCCTCTTTCAATTACTCTGGGCATGAAAATATTTGTGCTAGGGAATTGCAAAATACATTTCCTAAATTTGAGACTCCCATTTTCTAGAAGAATTAGGTTTGTAAAAGAGATGAGGAAACACTAACTCCTGTATTTTCACTCCTTACCTTTAACTAATTCATTTTTATATATTTTCCCCAGACTTTTCAGCCTAAATTAAGTCTTGGCTTCTACAACTGAAGAGGATGTCATTTGGTTTTCTTGAGAAGCGAGCTTGTACCAAGTTCTTGTGTATACAAAGGATCAAGAAGGGTATTCAGCTGCTGGATTAAAAAAAAAAAAAGAATACACTTCATAGAAGTAGTTTGTGTTTTTAAAGACGGTCAGCAATACCATTTTTGTTTATAGACTTCTGTGCTTCAGATTTAAGAAATATGATGAGGCTTGACAACATAATTTACTGATCTTTTAAACCTATTTCTATATATTTCTCCTTTTAATAGAAAATCATTAAAATTAATACTCTTTTCATATCTTGTTATTTTTATAATAAACTTTGGCACAAACCTGCTCTTCACATAATTATGTTATTTGCATGGAAAATGGGAGTATTACTTCCTATCTGACCACTTCAGCAGAACTCTTTTTTTTTTTTTCTCTAATTTTGTACAACTAAAGGGAGGCAAAAACAGTATCCACAGCATCCTGATTGTCTTGATCCCAGCTGTAGTCATCGCCCAAGGTTGTCAGGTGGTTTTTGGAAGTAGGTCAGCAGTTAGAGAAAATACTTAATATCATTTCCCTTGTACTTCTTACCTTAGACAACAGGTATATAAACTATTTAAGAAACCTAAGAAGTAGTTGCTGTAAACACTGTGCCTTATGATGACAGAAGCAGTTAGGAAGCTGGACAATCAGTTAGGCAACCCTGATTAATGCCGGATCTTGTTTACATATATGTAAATACCCTGTAGCTTCCAGCAGCTGGAGATACAGGAGTTAAATCATAACAACTTAGCCCACCGAATAAAGTTTTGTTAATATTATAAAATCTTTCAGGTAAGAACTGTGTCTTTATAGTATTAAATAAAACCCAGATATCATGTCACACAAAAGACATTTATAACGTTGCTGTCTATCATAAATGCCTGTTGTGCTTAAATTTCCCCCTTGAGTATTCCTCCTTTCCCCCATTTCTCTCCCTTTTCTACTCCTCAAATACAATATTCCTAACATTTCTCTGGCTGGATTCTGTGGCCAACAGACTGACAGATTAACAACACAAACAGCCAGATTAAATTCATTACTATCATTGCTACGTCTAGTTCCTTTAATCCCTGTTTTTCATCTTGCATTCATTGCAACACAGAAACCAAGCAGTCTGAAGAACAGAGACTCTTTAATACATTAGGCTCATCCACTACTTTCCCTTTGTTTTCTATTTCAAATTTAATTCTCTGTCATTTAGAAATAACTTTGAAGCAAGCAGCTTTGATGCAGATAAAAATGTAGACTTTGCACAAGTCTCAGGACTACATGGTCCCCAGTGTTTCTTCTTCAGTTTTGCAGTTTTTTACAGAGCTTCAATCAATGATGGTTTTGCTGAAGCAAGAAGGTCTCACTTTTACAGGTATACTGACAAGAAACAAGCATGTTACATGTGGTAATCAGCAAAAACCAGAGTTTCAGAAGTCTCATTTCACACTCCAGGGTTTCAATTAATCATCACCATTCAAGCATTTGTTGTGACTGTCTTCTGCTTTTTCCAGGGAGCTGAGCACATACTTCTTTCCTATTATCATCACAGATTTGTTTCCTGAATTATGAAGTTAGTGCAATCTTCTGGAAGGCTACATTCTCCTTTACATTACCGCATATTAATGAAGTGGTTGCCAAAGTTTGGACATTTCTGCTGCTTTAAAGGAATTGATAGATTGCACAGTGATGTTATACAGAATTTAAAGTAGGAAAGAGTAGAGAAGCAAAGATAAATCATGACAAACCAAGATAATGTAGTACCCTCCACGAAGAATGTGGTACTCGCAACTTGTTTTAAGGGAAGTGATACAACATGAGATTTGTTTGGAGAACCTCAAGGGTATAAGGAGACAGTAAGTCAAGAAAGAGACTGAGACTGTGCCCTGGAGATGTATTTGTCAAACTGTCACCCAGAAATAAAGATCTGAGTGGTATCACAGCAGTTTTGCTTATTGTTATGCTGGTATAGGACATGCAGCACTTACACAGATCTTGATACTGAAGCAACCTTTTACAGTCATTGGCAAACACTTGGTTCCCATAATGCTCACACAACTCCCTATGTTTAACCCTTCCCACAGCAAAAGAAAGGTCTTCATTTTCACTATACTCAAAACGCATTTTGAAGTCTTCTCTTATGTTTCAGGATTATCTGAAACCACAGCTTCTGCAAGGTGATCTTCAGTTCACAGGATGTCAACTCAGAGCCAATAAATTGATCTGCAGGAGCTTCACCCGTAGTACCTGCATAACTTACAGCATACAAAGCAATCAGGAAAGGACAAAATACTTCTTTTTAAAGACAAGGGATGGTGGAAGTACATGCATATCTGCACTCCTCATCACATCCCAGCAGTGCTGGGAATCTGGATATTCCCCTCCACCTGCTCCCACTCTGCAGCTGAGTATTTGCTGATACTCAGGTCACTACCTGAAAGGTTTCAGCTGACGAGAGATTTCCACATTGCAATGCTGCCTCGTCAAAGCTCTTTGGCTTTTCATTCTCTTCTAGAGAAATAAGATCCAGAGATGCTTCTTTGATAAAAAACTTCTCCATCTCTTAGCCATCCTGAGCTAGTCCAGCTAACAAATGATCTTCTAGGGTCTTAATTCTACCCATCAACATGAAACTCAGACTAAGCCAGGCCACACACTTTCCTCTCTCCCTAGGTCGAGTTCACCTTCACAAGCTATCATCCTAATGATTGAGCCTCTGAGCTCATTAATTCACTAATTGTGTTTAATAGGTTGTAACTAGTTTACTTCCTGCACCATTTGAGAAAATGGAAGTGGAAAACCACCATGTCTTTTCCATTATTTTAAAGAATTATTTTTAAAATGTGGAAATGAGATGACCTCTCAAATTTCTCCCCCCCACCCCAGTGTATGTAATTTCAGCAAAACAGTCACTCTATTTAGAACAGAATGTCAGAGTTCTTGATTTTAACCCATATTTTTTTGTTGTTGTTGTTAGAAAACCGGATTTTTTTTCATCGCAGTTTTTATTCCAGGCAGTGTTAGGCTGTCTGTTGAACCACACAACAGGTACTGCCTACACAGTATTTATTTAGCAAGAAAATGAAAGCAATATCTTATAATAATTTTCCTGATTATGAAAACAGAAGGTGTGTCTGGATTAAAATCAAGCTCCTTTTAAACACTTGCTAAATTATAGCTGAATCCCAAGTTGATAGCTCCATTGAAAGGAAGGCTAGGCTTTAAGGGTATGTGAATATTAAAAGTTCAAAAGAAAAGTAGTACACAGAAAGCTAAAATGTGAGAGAAACATGGCATTGTGATATTTTCTGTTGAAGTCCTTAATCCTATAGACAAAGGGAACTAGCACCCAGAAGTTTTGCTCAGCGTTAGCAACCAACAGTTTCTAATCTAATAGCTAGTTTTAAAATACATAGATCTGAAATATTTTCAGCAGTGTACTATTTTCCATTCCATTCTGTGTTCAGCAATGCTACAGACAGATAATACAGACATGGATGAGCAGATAGGTCTCTTCCTTTGCTGCAGAGACTGCAGCATCAGAATCAACTGAAATTGTGGCTTGAAATCCACCACTTAATGCCACATTGACTGTAGCATTTCAGACCACTTTCAAAACTGGTACTGTATTTGTCTTGACTAGGTTAATTGTAAACCCTTTTAATGCAACAGGTACTAAATGCTCTCAGACATGCTCAAAGTCACGTGAAAACTCTCTCTCCTACAAGGTTTCAGCCTGTGTCTTGTCCAGAAGCATGAAGACACAGCATTAAAAAGGCATAACTGAGCTTCTTTTGAACTTCAGGGTACGACACAGGTAGGTTCAGATCTCACATGAATTTTGATTTCCAGGTTTATCTATGCCAAATGAAGACAATGTTTTATGGGACTTTAGTTTGTTTACGAGTTTTTTCTGTGTTCTCTACATAATAACATAATGCTGGAAAATATTTCATCTGTCCCTCCAGTATGGCTGGAGTAAACAGAAAGCACAGGAAATATAGATATTACCAACGAAAACAAGTCACGCACAGAAGCATACCTCCTAGGAGCACAAGAAATGCTGTGCTGAAACAGACTGCCACTCGTTCTGGAGTAGTCAGAAGAGAGCAGTATTTTCCTAAGACAAGAGGCATACCTGATTGACATATTACCCCACTGTCTGGACTTCAGAAAAAGAAGAGTCCTCCTGAAGATTTTCCTCAGCTCATCATTACTGAGAATGTCTTGAAACTCAAGAATGGAAAGACTCATAGAGTCATAGAAAACCGGGTTGGAAGTGACCTCAAGGATCATCTGGTCCCACCTCTCTAGGCAAACATGGCTAGACTAGATGTCCCAACATCCTGTGCAGCCAAACCTTACAAGTGCCCAGTGCTGGGGAATCCACCACTGCCCTGGGGAGGTCACTCCAGTGGCTGATTGTTCCCACTGGGAAAAACTTTCCTCTTGCAATCAGTTAGAATCTCCCCAGCAGTAACTTGCACCCATGACCACTGACCCCCCCCCCCTTACTGGAAGACGGTGATAAGATCTCCTCTAAGCCTTCTTTTCTCCAGGCTGAACAAACCCTGATCTCTCAGCCTTCCCTCACACAGGCTTCCCAGACCTTTATGTCCTTTGTCTGGACCTTCTCCAGCCTGTCCACATCTTTTATGTATAGCAGGAACCAAAACTGAGCACAGTATTCCACGTGTGGTCTAACATGCACTAAGTAGGCTGGGACAATGCATGTTTGTTTCTGCTGGTGATGCCCTGTTGGTGCAACCCAGCAAACTGTTGGCTTTCTTTGCCACAGCAGCACACTGTTCACTAAGATTGAGTTTTCTGTCTACCAGGACCCTCAGGTCCCTTTCCGCAGAGGTGGTTCCCAGCCAGGCAGATCCCAACCTGTGCTGAACTCTTGGATTGTGTTTACCCAGCTGCAAGACCTTACACTTGTCTGTGTTCAACTTCATAATGTGCTTGTTAGCCAAGTCTTCCAGCCTATCCAGGTCTTCCTGCAGGGTGGCTCTCCCTTCCTAAGTGTCCACTTCCTCACTCAGTGTGAGGGACCTGTCCTTTTATTTCACATAACAAATAGAGGAATATTCACTATTCTTCATTTCTGCCTCTTTTCACACACTCAAGGTATTATAGTAAATATAGCCTTATTTCATCTCTTCTTAAGCTACAGATATGTAAAATCTAAAGTTTAATCTATTCACTTTCTGGCTTTACTGGTTGGTCCCTATGTCAGTGCATTTTCTAATCCATTTCAAAATTCGCTTTATAGGAAGATGATCTCCACTGCAGCAGTCTCTGGAATTTGGTACCCTGCAGCAGTCATTTACCAGACAGCTTTTCATTCAGTGAATACTAAAAGTGGAATGTCTGAGTCTAAAACTGAGGCTCACTGGCCAGGTGTTAGTGACAGAGCAGCTCCATGGAGCTCAGCAAATGTGAATATAGTAATGTTAGTTTAGGTGCCTCATTACAAAGCTAGGGTACAGTAGCCTTAGGCACTCTGTTCAAAACAGTGTTCAGAACAGTGACTGGTTCACAGTGTTTCCATTTTAATTCCACCAAAAATTCTGCAGTTTAAATAAAAATCAGAAAGTACAAAAAGGTACTTCCAAAAACTAGTATCTCTTCCTGCTTCTTTGCTAGTCTCCATTAAAAACAATTGTATCTTTTATCTCTCAGTATTAAAAACTCCCAAATCCTCTACATGCATCTAATTCTGACATAGGCTGAGCTGGTTCCTGATAAACTGACAGTCAGGAGACCTGGACAAGAATTGTGCTGCCCTTCATCTTTTTCTCTGATGAAAAATATAAAAAGTAAAAAAAAATGTGGGTAAAAGGAGACATATTTTACTCTTCTTGCTTTTGCTGCACTGTAGTGACACCTGCTGTCCTATTCTGCCTTTTTAAATTAAAACATGCTAAAAACATGGTAAAAGTGGCAGCCCCAGAATCTAAGAACCTTCACATAATAATGGTGGTTAATTGTAATAATATCTCCCCAAAGTCCATTATACAATCTGTCTCACATAGACTGACGCATTTTCATGTGTGGTAGGTTGACCTCAACTGGATACCAGGTGCCCACCAAAGCCACTCTCACTTCACTCAGCTGGACAGCAAACACAACAAAAGGCATGTTGGTCAAGATCAGGACAGGGTGAGATCACTCACCAATTACTGTCCTGGGCTAGACAGACTCAGCTTGTGGAAATTATTTTAATTTATTAACAATCAAATCAGAGTAGGATAACAAGAAATAAATCAAATCTTAAAAACAACTTCCTGCCACCACTCCCTTCCTCCTGGGCTCAGCTTCACTCTGCATCTCTCTACCTCCTTCCACCAGTAGCACAAAGGGACAGGAATGGGGGTCGTGGTTGGTCCATCTCAAGTTCTCTCTGCTGCTCCTTCCTCCTCAGGGAGGACTCCAGCCTGGGGTCCCCCATGTGGGAGGCAGTCCTCCATGAACTTCTCTAGCATGGGTTCTTCCCATGGGCTGCAGTTCTTCATGGACTGCTCCAGCGTGGGTCCCTTCCATGGGGTGCATCCTTCAGGAACAGACTGCTCCAGCGTGGGTCCCTTCCATGGGGTGCATCCTTCAGGAACAGGCTGCTCCAGTGTGGGTCCCCCATGGGGTCAGAAGTCCTGTAGCAAATGTGCTCCAGTGTGGGCTCCTCTCTCCATGGGGCCACAGGTCCTGCCAGGAGCCTGCTCCAGCATGTGCTTCCCATGGGGTCACAGCCTCCTTTGGGCAACCCCCTGCTCTGGTGTGGGGTCCTCCATGGGCCACAGGTGGAATCTGCTCCACCATGGACCTCCAGAGCCTGCAGGGACACAGCCTGCCTCACCATGGTATGTACCAGAGGCCAGCTGCAGGTCCATCTTGAAGGTGGCTGGCACTGGCTCTCTTGGACACAGGAGGAGCTTCTAGCTTCTCACAGAAGCCACCCCTGTAGCCACCCTGCTACCAAAACCTTGTTGTGCCAACCCAACAGAGTGGGTTTTCTATCCAGCCTGAGGAACTTGCAGGGAAGTTGCAATAGCAGAGTGCTTTCGCTGTCTACCTGTCTGTCCCATCTATTCCTGAAAGCTGCACCCATGTCTACTGCAAGATAAATAATACCAAAAAAGCTACGGTTATCATATACAACTGCTATGATTATGACAGACTGAGATATGGTTAAAATGAAAATTACTGTTTCATACAGTAGCTTAGTGCCTCATCATTTTTGCTATAACATAAGTCACAACAAGAAGAGCCTCAAGACTTTGCATCTTTTGCCTCTTAAACTGTTTAATATTCCTTCAATGGCCACTCTTTATGCAATGACCCTACTGCACTGAAAAACAAATATATAAATTTTTTCTCAGATTGGAGTACAGTAAAGAGGGAAGTAATGGCTATATTAAAAAAAAAATACCAAAAAAAAACCCCAACAAAAAACAACACAAAACCAGACAGACAAACAAACAAAACCCCCAAAAAATCGAAAAATATGAAAACCCAAACAAACAAACAAAACAAAATACAAAAAGTGCTGAAGCCTGCATGAAGCCTAGCCTTAGCCTAATGAACCTATATATGTAAATATGTATGTAAATAGGGATCCAAAACCCAAGGTCTCTACCACTTTGACAAAACAAGTAGGTTTTTTCTCCCACTCAAGCAACACAGTATGGCATGCTATCTGCATTTTCAACTTCTTCATGGCTTCATCACTGCTTTTAAACATCCCTAAATCAGACACTCTGAGTTGATAATTCAGGCTATAATGCTTGTTCAATTCATCTGTGCTTTCCATATACCAGTGGCAATACACTGCCACCTTCCACACTTAAGTACATAAAGAACTATTTTGATTCTTTTTACAGAGCAGAGGATTTTTAAAAAAACTACAGCTCCCAAGGGTAAGATAAATTCTCACCTACATCTCTCATTTAATAAGAAGCTTCACTTCCAGCCATAATGTGAGCAGGAAAGGAGCAGACTGTTCTCCAGTGTGGCAGCCAGTAATCTGTACGTACACTGTGATCAGACTGGTAATTTAACTTAAGAGGAAATGTGCAGGCATACAAAGTCATATTTATGCTGTCAGTTGGCTGAAGTGAGAAAAACATCATCTCCTTGAGCAACAGGGTAACCAGGGGGAAGAGGAGCATCCCTGCCGGTAGGACTCTGCCCAGATCCCAGGGAACTGAAGTTCTAAAACAAAAACCAAAACAAAACAAAAAGAAAAGCAAAAGCACCCGCCAACTGATGATGAACTTGAAACTTGCCAAGAGCAGAAATAGGAGCCTGACTGAGGCTATTGTTTTAACGGATGGTGGCCTTGATGTCAGGCAGTCTTAGCTGCATTTAATGATGAAACCATACAAAATTCATGGTGAAACACACCCTGAAGGCACCTCCAACCACGCACAGGTATGTGCTTCCATGGAGCCGGGTCCTATGATGACACCCAGTGACTACAGGAAAAATAACAATAGGCTCGAAATCGTAGAATCTGAACAGTTTGGGTTGGAAGCGACCTTAAAGATTATCTAGTTCCAACCCTCCTGCAACGGGCAGGAACACCTTCCATTAGACCATGTTGCTCCAAGCCCTGTCCAACCTGGCCTTCAACACTGACAGGGATGGGGCAGCCACAGCTTCTCTGGGGAACCTGTGCCAGTGTCTCACCACCATCGCAGTACAGAACATCTTCCTGATACCTAACCTAAATCTGCCGCCCTTCAATTTAAAGTCATTCCCCCTTGTGCTGTCACTACACACGTTTGTAAAAGGTCCCTCTCCAGAATTCTTGTAGGCCACGTTTAGGCACTGGGAGCTGCCCTAATGTCTCTCCTGAGCCTTCTCTTCTCCAGGCTGAGTAAGCCCAGCTCTCTCAGCCTGTGTTCATATGAGAGGTTCTCCAGCCTACTGGTCATTGTTGTGATGGACACTTCACCAGCACAGCCACTCAAGAAACCCCTCCTTGGGGTTCCCCACAGCAGTGTCTGGTGCCCACCCATTCCATCCAGCATCTTTCTTCCAGCCCAGATCCAGCACCAAAACTAGCATAACCCTGCAGCAGGACTGCTGTCCAATGCAGGTTCAGACAGAAGAATACCTGTGTAGCCTCAGGGGATGGAAAAGTCTCCCAAGAGCCTGAAGAAGGAATTCAGCTGGGGCTTTGCTTCTGGGTTATTCTGGGGACAAAGCCATTAGTGCTAATTACCACCCTCAGGGTCTTGACATAGACTAGGTGTCAAGGAGGCCTTGAGGCTACACAAAACATCATACTTATCCACTCACACACTACCACCGTTAAATCTCCCGAATGGGTGTACACACAGAGGACAGGTTTTGTGTGTGCATTCAGCTGTCCCTGCCCACTCAGCAAAGAACATGCTGCAGACACAAGTATGGACAACAAAGTTGAGGTAACTGTCAGCTTATTCTGTAATGTGAGATTTTGAACAAGTGAATGACAGTAAGTTGAATAATGGGTGATTATTCAAGATTTGATAGAATGTGATAAAGCCGTTCAAGTAAGTATTTGATTCATGCAAAGCCCGACACACATTTTCATACCCTTGTCGAAGCAAGTTCATAATTCTCAGCATAGCACTGGGAAGAATGAACTGCAACAGCTAATAAGCTAAATAATGTCCTGGGTTAACAAAGAATCCAACACTGAAATGAATAATTCTTAAAATTTGGCTACTTGAGATATTACTGAACTCTCACAAACCAAAAAGCATGACAAAGTTCGTGTTGTACTTTTCCTGAAAATTAATAAATTCAATTAATTGCAATTCTAGTTCAGTATCTCTTTTGAATATGGAATAGAGACTGGTAAGGCCTTATCTGAACTGAAGTTTTGGTGCAAGAAAATAAGAAATTAATCACTGGAAAGAAAAATATCAACAGGACTCTATAAAATAGATCATTAAAAAAACCAACAAAACCAAAAAACACACCAAAAAGATCTCTGAAAGCACTATAACAGTTAACTTGAAAATATTAATGCTGCCTGAATATAAAATCTGATGTTCAGGCATTAATTTTATACTTTTTTAATTCACTTTGAAAGTTGTTTCTTTAATAAATACCCAACTATACAAATATGTCAGCATTAACCAATAAATAATTGAGATTTTTTAAAGAGTGTTTTTAAAAGTGTTTTTAAAGGCACTTTATTTCAGTAAGATACATTTAAAATTAGAATAGATGTTAAAAAAACACAGAAAGACAAAGTCCATGGACATGCATAGGGCACCTAAATCTTGACGGCGACAATAATAATACACTGAAATGCACTACTGCAAGACAGGTGTTTACCCAACACCATTTAAAAGGTACCTTCTGAAGTCTCTGCACATGCAGTAATAGTTAAATTTTGTCAGGAGGTGTAGATGTTCTTTGAATGAGATCACAGCTACCTTAAAGATTCATCTTTACAAGGATGTGGGTTTTTTAATAGTGTAGAGCATCTATTCTTTATTCTCCAGAGGAAGATGTCCTTTGCCTGTAGAATGTTGTCCATATGTGAAGAGATATACTCTCCATTTGCACAGGAATAACAATTCCTGAAAGCTAATGCTGATGAGTCTTTTCTTTGTGAGCCTTTGCATCCAATCTGAACTTTCTCAGCAAATAAATTGCTTGGTTCTTTGAACTTCTTTTAGTTAAGTAGAATTCCCTGTAGTTTGGCACATATTGAGATAAGCAGGACTCTCATTTATATATGCTGCTGAATCTCTGGATAGGCTGTAAATCCACAAAATATTTCTAAGAAAACAGAAAATTCTACAGCCAGAACTTAAATTTTCAGGGAATTAAATGATACTAATATTTTTATCTACAGTAAATTGGAAAGTATTATTGATTCTAATTTTACATAATAAATATTTTTAAATATTTTAAAAGTGCTTCTAGTTGTATTAGTTTTGTATCAATGGAGAAGGCTAGACTGGGCAAAGGCATAATCAAAATATCTTAAAATGTTTCAAAACAAAATATCTTAAAAACACAGAGACCCATATGAAAAGGACCTATTAGTGTCATTTGTATAGCTACATTTGCTGACTAACTTTGAAGTGAAGGGGGAGGAACAGCTAGCTCCTAAAATAACTGATTAACACTTCATAAATGTAATAATAAAAACTTAAAAATAACAGATAACACTTAGAACCAGTGAATCATCAGCATCTGTGTGCCAACACCAAAACCATATGAGGAAGTAAATGGAAATGGTGACTGTACAGAACCTAGGGCAATGCTTTTAGGTACTGCTGCAAAGTCTGAGTCTCTGAGTCTGTTGTTAGTCATAAGCTAGAGCTTTATGCTAGCTAGCTCTGAGGGTTTTTTTCTAATTCTTTAAGTAAAAGCTTGCCCCAAAAAGGCCTTCAGAGCTGCTACAGAAAGTTTTTCCTTTAGTAGTGTTCATATGTATCAGGACCTGGGAGATGAGGTGAAACATGGAAAGCTGAAAATGCTCTCTCTCTTTGCATCTCTGTAGAGGCAGCAGATGCCACGATTGCTTGCAGTGGCCACTAAGCAACCTGTCAGGCTTAGGAGCACCTTTGCTAAATACACACCCACAAAATAGCAACCTTGTGGTTCCCTTGGACACTACTGAGCCTGGATTTTCTAATAAGCATAAATTAGTACTGCTTTTGAAAGAAACAAAGGGAACAAACATCCTACAGGTCTGGTATAACACATGCCAGCAGAAATAGGTTCCTAGGTCTTTTCTTTTTTGCAACAGCACAGGTGTCTGTCTCATTTACAATCTCATTGGCAGTCACATAGCAACTATGTCAACTGCAGCAATTTTGGTGGCATCAAAATAAAGTTAAAGATTGTGTCGAGATTTTCCAGCTAAGGAGCAATTTTTCAGAACAAGTTAAAGTTAAAAGTCTAGTGATTTAACATCTTTATTTAAGAAAACATTTCCAACAGTACAAATATGACTTTCTGTTCTCAGATCTCAACAAATCTTCTCATGCCAGCACCCAAACAGTGCAAACATAGAACTAGAATTTTATCCACTGCTGAAATACCAGAAGCTCTGGGGTCCAGAGTGGACTTCTGTGACCACAGTGAGTGCAATTATTGTATAGTAACAGCATTACTCTTCATCTATTTCTATTCCTTTTGGTGTGACATATTTAGTCTTTCTTTGTTAAAAATGTTACATGTAACCATTGTTCACCCCCAAACAAAACACCCACCAGTCAATTAAAATTGGAGGAACAAGGGTACTTTGTCTTCTATACCCTACTGAATCAATGTTAGTCCAGTGCCTATTCAGTCTGGTGAGTCTAACCTTTGGCTCATTTCTCTTTTCATCCAAAGCTGAAAATGAGTGTGGGTGCAAAGGTATAAAGATACAATAGACAAAATTTCTGCTCTGAATGATGACAGAACTTGATCTCTACAGAAAATCAAAACTCTTGGAACTCAGGGGAGTTTGACAACCAGGGTAGACCTCATAGGTACTAACTCTTCTCAGCTTATTTGCCATACAAGAGCTTGTTTGATATGAAATTGGTATTCTTCATGGAGAAGGCAAGAAACTGGAGTGGTATTTTTACAGTCATTTAGTAGGAACAGAAATATATGCCATACACTTGACTTCTTCAGGAACACCTTAGATTAGGATACCTTTTCTGCATCACAGAAAAAGGCCTAGAAAATTAGCACACTAAAAACCTCACTCTTGGGGATTATCACTGCAGGGCATGAATTATATCTAAAGGCAGCAAAAAAGTTTTATAAAGCAACAAGAAAGCACAATAACAGAGGTGAATAAGTGACTGGTGGCAGAGTGTACAACCAGGGCTTCAGTGCCGACCCCTCACACCACAGTACAAAACTTAGACTAGCCCAAGACTTCTGCTTTATGCTCTTCACCTATATGTCACTGTATGACATGCAAGCGGTGTCTCTCAACAAGAGCCCTGTTATCTCACAGGAATACTTGAATAACACGCAGAATAGGGAAAGCTGTGTAATGAGGGTGAGCTACTGAGAAAAGAGGAATACAAACATTGTGGAAGACTTCACAGCAGCACAGGATGATGACAGAAGTCATCCTGAACCTGAGACTGGCAGTAACCGCTTAATGCCTGAGCCATAGCAGCATGTTACTTGTAACATCAGCTCTGCCAAGAACCTTGCTTGAGTCATGGAAAGGTACAGCTCCCCACATCTTCTTTCCTTTGGTAAATTAAACAGTTAACAAAACAACATCATTGATACATTGAAATGACCTAACTATGGTAGGAACAGAGGCAAAGAACAAAATCACACACAGATTTTCTACTGCCAAATATGTAGCCATAGGTTAGAGAAACTCATTAAAAGTAA